>NC_057809.1:254360867-254592445 GCF_018294505.1 Triticum aestivum | reverse complement strand
AGAGAGACAAGAGGCCAACGCAGTCTTGTTTAGATCTGGTGAAGAGAGGGTGAGAGACTGTGAATATAGCAAACCCTAGCAAATGAACGCTGAGCCTCCAGCGTGTAACATATATGTAGTGCGGTGAGCGTGTGGAGAGTGCAAACCCTAGCGAATAAGAGCTAAGGCTCCCGCTTATATATCTCCATCTCCAATCATATTTGTCCAACTGACACATTATTTACGTTGTTAATTATATATGTAGCAATATTAACGTACATCATCTCTTGTTTGCGCATGTCTGGACCGCTGCCACGACCGGTCCTAACCAACCCGAATCCTCTTCATCACCTGCGCGTGCTTCCCGCCCGAAACGGTCAGTGCCGCATTCATGCCCGGTCAGAGCGGACGCGACCTCTCACTGGCGCCGGCATTGAAGCGACGCGCCGGCCGAGAGAGCGTCGCCCACACCGCTTCCGGGTGCACGCGGCTGCTCCGCGTTCAAAGGCCGCAATAGCCGGCTACAACATGCATGTAAAAAGTTCTTGGGAGTCCGTGCTACAGCTAGCTGTCCTACCCCAACTCGTCAATCTCTTCCAGTAGTGCTAGTACTCCATGGCGCGATCCATCGACAAGTGGTGGGAGTAGTACGAGGCGGTGAGGCCTCCGCGGCATCATAGCCGACCACGGGAGGCAGGAGCATGCGACACGACCGGCACTGCTTTGGGCGGCTGGAGCAAGAAGACCAAAGGTTGAAGAAGCACTACGGCCGTTGGATGCACATCATACGGCCACTGGAGCTAGAATCGTTCATATTGACTAAAGTTGACAAAGGCCCCCATCCCAGTCAACTTAGTAGGCCCACAAGTTAGCCTCCCACCATGGTCGGTCCCAGCTAGCAAGGGGAGTATTCATTTTTTTTATGCGTAATAAGGAGGCACTTCCGATGGGTCCGAGCTGACAGCGGGGGGAACGGTTTTTTCGCGAAATACGCTGGCCCGTCCAGTGGGTCTGAGCAGTCAGGGGGGCAACGTTTTTTTCACGAAATAAGGTGGCCCATCCGGTGGGTCCCTGCTGTAAGGTGGAGGAATAATTATTTTGCGCGTAATAAGGAGGCACTTCCTTGCGGCCGCCTGGACCCAGCTGTCAGCCTCTCCATGTACAGTACTCTTCCGATGGAAGTCGGTCGTTGACCACGTTGACCACGCCGTGCCGAGAGCACGAGGGCGGTGGTCTAGACGACGGCGAGGCCTAGGAAGGGGAGGACGCGGAGCCGGGGAAGACGCAGCAGTGGAAGCCCGCGTGGATAGGAGTACGAGGGTTCACTGGTTCGGCTGCAGTGTGAGGCTTCCATCGCCGTAGAATAACAGGGGGTGTGGGTGAGTGGAGGGATGGCCTGGCCAGCGGTGGGAGTAGTATGGGGGCGGTGAGGCCTCCGCGGCAGCACAGCCGGCCACGGGAGGCAGGAGCAGGCGGCACAACCGGCGCTGCTTTGGGCGGCTGGACCAAGAAGACCAGAGGTTGAGGAAGCACTACGACCGTTGGATGGACATCGTACGGTCACTGAAGCTAGAAATGTTTATTATTGACTAAGTTGACAAAGCCCTTGGTACGCTCCAACTTAGTAGGCCCACAGGTCAGCCTCTGAAATGGTGCGCCCCAGATGTCAGGGGGAGGAACCATTTTTTGGGCAGCCGAAGCTAAGAATATCCAAAATTGAAGAAGAAGCACGACATCCGTTGGATAGACATCCAACGGCCACTGCAGCTAGAACCGTGTGTTGACTATAATAAGTTGGCAAAGCCTTGCATAAGCGTCAACTTATTTTTTTAGGGGACGCGGCACTTAGTAGGCCCACAAGTGTGTGGCAGAGAACTTGTAGGCCATTTACGTTTTGTAAGAATGTACAACCCATTTTGGAATTCTAATGGAATTTACAACAGCCCATTTATAGTTTGTTAAAAGTACAGCCCATTTTCTAGCTAGGACAATGATTAATAATTTCAACCAACCGTTGAAGACAAAATTCAATAAAATTTCCCACATTCTGATGGGCTCTGAAATATTTTTATCCCAAAATTTCTAGTCAGATTAAATATAAATTTGTATTACGTAAAAATCTAACGAAACATTGCGCGCGCAACAATGAAAATTTAAGATTTTCAAAATCCATAAATAATATTTTATAAACTAATTTCGTGTTTGGTGCATTTATTTATAGTTACTGCCTAGTTTTTATAATTACATCCCATTTATTATTTTTTAAAGCCCATTTTCCTGTTAAGCCTAATGCATCCCTCCTAGGAAAGATTTATAGCCCAGCAGGTATTCCTCAAAAAGACGTATAACTGGGCTAGCCATTTTCATCTTGAAAAAAATTAGTATCTGGGCTGGATATCTGGCCTGGGCTAGACGGGCCAGAGCCGGCCCAATTAATACCCTGCTCTCCTCAATACTTCTTGAGCTGCTTGGTCCCAGCTGTCGGCCGGACCTTGTGCAATTCTCTCGTTTATATTGACTACATAGGTTGACAATGGTGTGGGACCGTGACGTCAGGAAACCAGGAGAAAGCAAAAAAATATAGTTGTACATAATAAGGAGGCACTTGCGTACGTACGGCTATGGCCCTAGTGGGTCCCTAGTGTCATCCAGTCAAAATAAAGTCATCTCCTGAATCCTCATGTTCGTTGACGATGTTAACAATGCTCGGCGCCACGGTGAGCGCAACAACTCGAAGGACAACGGAGAGGGCCTTGCGGGCCCTCGGGATGGTCTGATACAGCGTCCGCTACTCATTCAGGAAGCCAGGATCATCGGACACCTATGAGCACCTTCGAGAAACTGAGACGGCATGAAACAGTAAGGCCGCGCTTGGGAGCTCTCGTTTATTTCAAACCTGTATTAACATACAAGTGTAATTTACTCGTCATCGAAAACAACGCATGAAATATAGGCGTAATGAAACCGAGGGCCCGAGGTCTATAAGTAAAACCGGCGGGTTACGTGTGTAATTTGAGAGACCAGTGTATATTTTACGAGCACTGCTATATGGACGACATTACCAGACGATACATGCACGACGTGCGTATCATGCCATTCATGGGCAAGGCTGAAACAACAGCTAACGACTGGATTAGCAATCGTCCGAGTGTCGTTCAGCATTTTTATCGTGTGTCAAGTACTTCTGACATTTTACTAGTCGAAATCGACCAACCAAGCGCCTTCGCCCAAGACCATCTGCTTTAATTTACAAGCGTTAGTTTTACAAGCGGTTTTAGTTGGAAAACGATGATCCAATCACGGCCTAATATCATGAGTTCGTCGGAAGATCATATGGTTTCACGTCTAACCAACCTGACTTGTCGCATAGGCTATGAATGAAACATCAGACGATGAACTTCTTAAGCACGGAAACAACAGAAGAGGATGATCTTCTTAACAAGCAAATCACTGGCATTAGATCGACATGCAAAACAATATGAAGCATTATTCTCAGGAGGCACGGTGAACAGCTCGTGATGCCGCATGCCACGACTTTCCAAGCTCAACTTTGAAATCAAACACAAGGCCTGGCATTACATAAACAATATTCAGAACAAACTCTTAACACAGGAATATCTCAGCAGAGTAACTATCTACTTCTAAACTGAACATAGGAATAGGAAAAAACACTCGACGCTTCTGGCTAACATCAATGAGCAAATTTGACAAGGTTTTCCAATTCCAAAATATTAAACTAACGTCTTCTTGCTAACATCAATGATTAAACTTTGACAAGCTTTTCCCATTCAAAATATGTAATGCCTATGATCGTGGAGTCCTGTCGCTTCTTGCTAACATCAATGATTAAACTTTGACAAGCTTTTCTCATTCAAAATATGTAATGCCTATGATCATGGAGTCCTGTCGCTTCTTGCTAACATCAATGATTAAACTTTGACAAGCTTTTCTGTAGATGCAGAACGAAACCTATGGGATCACAAGAATCCCTACTACGGTTGGCGGGGCGCGGGGTCGTGAGAAGAGCGGATTTAATAGATAGCACACAGTTTGTTTATCCAGGTTCGGGCCGCGATGATGCGTAAAACCCTACTCCTGCTTTGGTAGATTATATGTCTGTGTTCTTCAGCTAGCTATAGGGCGTGAGTAGCTCCAAAAAGCCCAATCCTTCTCCTGGTCACCTCAGGCCTCCTTTTATAGAAAAAGGGGTTGCCACAGTGGCACACAGGAGGTGGAAAGGGCATAGTGATGCGAGGTTATCCCTCGCATTACATGACAAGGCGCATTTAATGCGTTTTGCTTAGGTGTCCTTGCTTTATCGGGGACGGGGGATAGATCTGTCTCGTCCGTCGCCGCTCCTTCTTGTGTCGACACGCGCCCTGGCCAGCGATGCCTGAGATGCCACGTAGGTAGGCAGGCAGCTGAGGTGGCGCAGTGGTGGGTCTTCACGAAGATCTGCATGCCGCCACGCAGGTGCCTGCCCAGCTGGTTGGGTCGGCAGCTGCATGCATGCGGTGGAGGTTTAGTCGGCGTGGGCCTGATGGTGGCCCTGCGGGTGTCCTCGGCAAGGGCCTTGCCGGGGCCCCGGCAAGGGTCTTGCTGAGGCGCCTGCTGTCATCCCCGGCAAGGCGCTTGCCGGGGGCCTTGTGGTCTTCCTCGGCTGGGATCCCACCAAGGGTTGTCGTCTCCTTAGTGCGTACCTGATCTTGGATGTCTTCACAAAGATCTGCATGTCGCCACGGGGATGTCTCATGAATCCTTGCCCTTTGGGGGCAGTGGACTCAAGGGTGATTCGCTCTGTAGGCGTGAAACGAGTCGCCGCGGCAAGGGTCTTGCCGGGGCTGCTAGAACTGTCTCCCGGCAAGGATCTTGCCAGGGGAGTCCGCTTCGTCCCCTTTTCTCTTCGTGGTCTTGGCCTTGGCGTCATTCTAGTTCTCTTGAGCTTCGGTCTTACCCTGGCTCACCTCCCTTGCCTTGCTTGGTGTGGTGGTGCCCGTGGCTCAGACTGCCCGTGCACAATTATAGGGGTACAAAAAGTGTACCCCTCTTTTTGTACACCGACAGGAGCCCACGGGCCTGGGCCACACATAAGCGCAACGCATCGTTGGGCTAGGCCGAAAAATGGTGCGCGGGCAGGCGGGGGTATTTTTTACCGTGGTAAGGTTCTTCACGCGCTGCGCTTCCCACGACTCCCGTGCGTGGCCCGGCGTGGGGAGGTGCGTGTGACGTGGGCAGTATGCGTGGGGTTGGGCTCTGCATGCATGCATCACATCGTAGTAAAGGGGCGGTTCGCGCTCTCCCCATAAACAGAGGGAGGCATGGAGGCGCGACCCATTTACTGAATGGGGCTGAGGCACGGTCCTCGAGGCGTCCACTTCCCACGATCACGGGGTGGGGAGAGGTCGCCTCACCCGTCCCCTCGGTTCTGCACGTCCGCCACGTGTCTCCCATGCGCTTGGGGTGGCAAACGATGGAGGCAGGAAACCGGTCCATCACTGGTTGGGACAGCGGGTCTGGCCTGGCTCCCTGCGCCTCCCGTGTCTTGATTGGCCGAGCGGGGCGGCCGAGCCCCAACCCCGATCCTTTATAAAGAGCGGGAGGGGGGATGGCGTCCCGCATTCTTTCATCTTCTTCTTCCTTGAGCTTCTGCTCCTCCCTTCCATCCGTCATGGAGAAAGGGAATCCCCGTCCTTCAACAGTGGTGGCGAGGTCGCCGCTCGACAGCGCGCCCCTCCTTCCCCTGCGCCTGCGGTTGCAGAGCCAGGGGAGAGGGGAAGGGAGAGGGGGTGAGGCCGTGGGCGAGGCCGAGGCGCTCGGGGAAGAGGAGGACGGGGCGGCGTGCCAGCCTCGCCTCCGCCAGCAGCTCCTCCTTCAATGGAGGGCCATGTTGGGGATGACCCTTGTGAGTTCTTCGTTAGGCTGCGCCAGCCGCCGCGCCGACGCCTTCGTCTCCTGACTCCATTTGCACGGGAGATGGAGCTGGATCCGCCGGAGTCGTTGCGGCTGCACATGAGGGGCTGCGGGATCAGTGACACGCGGGCCCGCGTCGACTTCCCCGCCCCTCACGTGATGTATCTTTGTCGGGGATGGAAGATGTTTGCTCATATCCACCGCTTGGCGGAGGGGCTCACTCTCCATTATAAGTTGATGGAGGGTGGCCTTCTCTCCGTCAAGGTCTTCGGGTGCTTTGGGACCCGCGCAAGGTGCTGCGTGGAGAGCTCTTCCGATAGTGAAGACTCCTCCTCGGGAGGATGTGACGAGGAGGACAGGGGCAGCGATGACGAGGGTAGTAGGCGGCAGGATGACGGGTCCGATTAGGTGTCGGGTGTCGCTCCGTGCGGCACGGGCGACCCCATCATCCGCGTCGCCGGCTCCCTGAACTTCTCGGGGTCGTCTCCTTGGGCGGCTGGCATTGGGAGGTTGCGGAAGAGGAAGAGGGCGGGCGGCAAGGCCGTCAAGTCGGACTACGCGGGCACCGATGCCTGCGACACGTGCTGACGTCCTACCGCCTCATCTTCGAGCTCTGCTTCCGGCGCCGCCCTCACCATCCAGCCTTTGGACGGCCACCAAGATGTTCTCTTGGTGTCTTCTGCCACCCGTAGCTCGCCTAGGCGCTCCCTTTGTCCGCCTCCTTGACCTGCCTCCCGAGGAGAGGGACAAGAAAGGGATTACGGGCACCTTATCACTTTTTAGTTTGTCAGCCTTCGGGCCTTTGTTGAATTTAAAACTTGTAATCCCATCATTCATGTTTTTCATTCCCTATGGATTGTACCTGAGTGGAATGTTTTTAATGAAAAAGGCATGCTTGCCGGGTCATTTGTTTGTGGGTGAAACCCACGACAGGGAATAAATCCTTGATATCTTTAAGATAAACATTTCCTTGCCCGGCAGCAAGCCTTGCCATCTCCCCACTTCGCTCGACCTTCCTCACGCCTTTGGCGGAGGCAGGGACGAGGCGGGTTCAGGCTCCTTGTTTCATCCTTTCGCTGCCGCGACTACGACCAAACTTGGCCCCAGGAACGAGCCCTAGGGCCTAGAGTTATGGGAGCATGGTAGCTTAGGGGAAAACGAGGTTTCACATACCTCAGTCCATAATGGAATGCATGATAAGGGATGAAGAACTTATCTGAAGCTGTAGTACCCGGCAACCCTGGTTCGCCGTGGGTGAATCATTGCTCTTGCAGCCCCCGGCAATACTGGCTTGCCGGGGGCTAGATGCTGGTCTGTTCCTCTTTTTTTCCTCCCCAAGTGGTTCAACATGGATATCTGTGTGTCCTGTGAACCAAAGAAGGCAAAAGGAAGACAAAGAGATGCACACTCGACCTCTAAGCTAGGGGTTAGTCGCCGCTAAGCACTATTAACCCTAACCAAGGACGAGACACGACCTAGCATGCATGCTATAACTCAGGGCGCCAGTGCTTCATTTACTTATGCTCAGGGTCTGCGCTTGGCTTTGTACAGAGGGTTACATGCGTCATCGGGAAGGCTCATACAAAAGGTGGCTTGCCGGGGGGCCCGGCAAGCCGCGCCTCATGGGTAAAACTTGCGAAGATGCTCAATGTTCCAGGAGTTACTCACCGGAACGGCATCTTCGGTCTCCAGGCGGACTACGCCGGGCCTGGTGACTCGTATTACCCGATAAGGGCCTTCCCACTTCGGCGTCAACTTGTTGGATTTCTTGGCTGATTGAACGCACCGAAGAACAAGGTCGCCTTCCTCAAAGCTTCGGGCATGAACCTTGCGGCTATGGTAGCAGCGCAAGGCTTGCTGGTAGCGTGCTGCTCTCACAGCCGCCCGAAGATGATCTTCATCAAGGAGCATTGCGTCATCTTGCCGCAATTGCTCTTGCTCAAGCTCATCATAAACGAGTACTCGAGGTGACCCGCATATGAGTTCAGTGGGGAGAACTACTTCTGCCCCGTATACCAGGGCAAAGGGTGTCTGGCCGATGGCTCAATTTGGTGTTGTTCTGATTGACCAAAGAACCGCCGGCAATTCATCAATCCAGCGCCTTCCACTCTTGTGCGGCCTGTCAAAGGTCTTTGTCCTTAAGCCTCGCAGTACTTCAGTGTTTGCCCTCTCAGCTTGACCATTGCTTCGTGGGTGAGCAACGGAAGCGAAACAGACTTTGCTGCCGAGGTCTTGGGTATATTGCATGAAGGTGCGGCTTGTGAACCGTGTACCATTGTCGGTGATAACCCTGTTGGGTACACCAAAACGGCACACTAGTCCCTTGAAGAATTTGACGGTTGACTGAGCTGTGACCTTCCTCACTGCTTCCACCACTGGCCACTTTGTGAACTTGTCGATTGCGACGTACAAGTACTCAAAGCCCCCGACAGCGCGGGGGAAAGGGCCCAGTATGTCGAGCCCCCAGACCGAGAAGGGCCAGGAGAGAGGAATGGTTTGAAGGGCTTGAGCTGGCTGATGAAGCTTTTTGAATGGAACTGACATGCTTCACACCTGGTGACTAGTGTCGTCGCATCCTGGAGGGCGGTGGTCCAGAAGAAGCCTTGCCGAAACGCTTTGCCAGCAAGGGCCCTTAACCCGATGTGGGATCCACATATGCCTCCATGTATCTCCGCCAACAGCCCCAGTCCTTCCTCTCGAGGGATACACTTCAATTTCACGCCGTTCGGCCTCTTTCTGTACATGACGTCATCGACGAACTGGTACATAGTAGAGCGACGGGCTACTTTTTCCGCTTCTTCCTGCTCCTAAGGAAGTTCCCCTGTTTGGAGGAATCGGACGGATGCTGTGCCCATGCTGGAGCCTGTGGCTCGACGGCGAGGACTAAAGGCGTTTCCTCCACTACAGGAGCGGCTGTCTCGACAGTAAGAGCTTGATGCTCCGCCGGAGCTAGCCGTCCCGTGGCGGGCTCAGTGTCTCCGGCAACATCCTTGCCGGCGGCTCCGGGGAGCTCGGCGGGAATGTACTCGCCGGGCCCTGATTTCCTCCTCTTGTTTTGCTCTGTTGATGGATCAACGGATGGCTGAGTTAGCTGAAGCACAAAGGTACCTGGTTCCACAGGTAGCTTGTGGGCAGCGCGTTTTGACACGTAATCGGCGATATCATTCTCTGCTCGGGGAACATATTCTTCCTGTATACTGTCAAAACGCTCTTCCAGCTTTCTCACTTCATCGACGTAGGCCTTCATCAACGGGCTCTGGTAATCCTTGTTGACTTGCTTGACGACAAGTTGCGAGTCGCCTCAGACGACGAGTTTCTTGATTCCGAGGTCCGCCACGATCCTAAGACCGGCAAGCAGCCCTTCGTACTCAGCTGTATTGTTTGTTGACACCTCCTTGGGGAAGTGCATTTGGATCACGTACTTGAGGTGCTCTCCGGTGTCCGCGACAAGCAGTACGCCAGCCCCGGCGCCCTGTAAGGAGAAAGCTCCATCAAAGTACATGATCCAGTCGCAACTTGCCTCCTTGCCGGGGAGAGCAGTCTCCTGGGTTTCTTCGTCAGGCATCGCGGTCCATTCTGCAACGAACTCTGCGAGGACTTGGCTTTGAATCGTCGAGGTACTCGCAAACTTGAGGCCAAAGCTGGACAGTTCCAGTGCCCACTCTACGATCCTTCCCGCTGCGTCTGGATTGTGCAATATCCGTCGCAGGGGGAGGCGAGTGATGACAGTGATTTCGTGCGCCTGGAAGTAGGGACGCAGCTTCCTCGAGGCCATAAGAAGGCCGAAGAGCAGTTTCTGCACACCGGAGTACCTTGATCTAGCCCCCTGCAGAAGGGAGCTAACAAAGTAGACTGGGTGCTGCATCATCTTCTTCCTTGGCGGCACTCCAACCGGCTGCGTCGTCTCGGCATCGGTGGCATCGGGCTCCGTCGCTGCTATTACCTCATCATCAATTTCTCTCTGCGCCACTAGTGCGGCGCTGAGCACTTGGTTCGTTGCCGCCAGGTACAGCAACAACGGTTCCTGTGGTCTTGGCGCAACTAATATTGGCGCAGAGGAGAGGTACCTCTTCAAATCTTGCAATGCTGCTTCGGCTTCTGGCGTCCACTCCATCGGGCCCGCCTTTTTCAAAATCTTGAAAAAGGGAAGGGTGCGCTCGGCGGACTTGGAAATGAACTTGCTCATGGCGGCAACACAACCAGCAAGCCAACGCACATCCTTGACTCGCTTGGGCGCTTCAATCTGCTCTATAGCTTTGATCTTGTCCGGATTGGCCTCTGTCCCACACTGTGACACAAAGAACCCGAGAAGCTTGCCAGACGGGACGCCGAAGACGCACTTCTCAGGGTTTAGCTTGAGATTGATCTTGCGTAGGTTTGCAAATGTTTCTTGTAAATCTGATATGAGGGTTGCCCTATTCTTGGTTTTGACCACTATATCGTCCATATAGGCTTCCATATTTCTATGGAGCTGGGGTTCAAAACCAATCTGGACCACCCTTGCAAATGTTGAACCATCACTCTTCAACCCGAAAGGCATCCGTATAAAGCAATACATACCACATGGGGTGATGAATGCCGTTTTCTCTTCATCTTCCCTTGTCATGAAGATTTGGTGGTAGCCGGAGTAGGCATCGAGGAATGACAACATATCACACCCAGCTGTGGAGTCAACAATCTGGTCGATGCGCGGCAACGGGAAGGGGTCTTTGGGACAAGCCTTATTAATATCTGTGTAATCAATACACAGCCTCCACTTCCCATTTGCCTTGCGCACTACCACCGGATTGGCCAACCACGTTGGATGGAGCACTCCTTTTACCAAACCCGATGCTTCTAGTTTCCGGATCTCCTCTGTGATGAACTATTGTCGTTCCAAAGCTTGCTTTCTGACCTTCTGCCTGACGGGACGCGCATGAGGACAGACAGCAAGGTGGTGCTCAATCACCTTCCTGGGAACGCCGGGGATGTCGGATGCTTGCCAGGCAAACACATCGACATTCGCCCGCAGGAAGGTGACGAGCACGTCTTCCTATTTGTCGTCAAGGGTGGAGCTTATGGAAAAAGCTCCTCCCATGCCGTCCTTCTTGACAGAAACCTTCTTGGTTCCCAGGGGTGTGGCCCTGGACTTCTTGTTTCTGTCGGCGGAGCTCTCTGGCACGTCCTCGAGGGGAGCGCTACACTCCGAAGAGGTGCGCTTGCCGGAGTGAGTGCCTGAGGTCTCACCGGCCTTCTTCTTTTGCCTTCCCGAGGCTCCAACGGCAGGAGCAAGCGCCTTAGCAGTGGCGGCTGCTGCAACTGCTTGTTGGTAGAGTTGGTCAGCGCAAATTAGCGCATCCTTCTTGTCTGATGGGACGATGATGATCGTCACAGGCCTCGGCATCTTCAGGGTGTTGTAGGCGCAATGTGATGCCGCCATGAACTTGGCCAGTGTTGGGCGGCCAAGGATCCCGTTGTAAGGCAAGGGGATCTTGGCAACGTCGAACACAATCCTTTCTGTCCTGTAGTTCAGATCATTCCCAAAAGTCACGGGCAACGTGATCTTTCCCTTTGGTTGACTTCTTCCCGGGTTGACCCCCTGAAACATGCCCATCTCTTTGAGGTCTTCATCAGGAATCTGCAATTTCTCAATCACGGCAGGCGAGATTAAGTTCAGACCGGCCCCACCATCGACTAGCATCTTTGTCACCTTGAGGTTGTGTATTGTTGGTGAAACCAACAATGGAAAGCACCGGACTGCAGTAGTGCGATCAGGGTGATCCTCAGCGTAAAAAATGATAGGTGTGCTGGACCACTTCAGCGGCCTTTGGGCATCAAACGACGGTTCCGCTGCTGTAACCTCACATGCCTACTGTTTAAGCTGGCGGTGGGAGGTATGCAGCGAGGCGCCGCCATCGACGCACATGGCCTCTGTAGCTTTCTGAAATTCTTGGTCACCAGACTCATCGTCCTCTTCGTGATCATCGTCTTCTGGCTTTTTGTCACGCCCCCGGGCGGGCTTCTCCTGCTGTTTATCTTTGCCGCGACCACCCGCCTGGCCGTCACGCTTCTTGCTGGACCCCTCAGCACCGTCCCGGCCTTTCTCCTTGTCCCGCCTCTCATATTCTGCCATCTCCTTCTCAGCAAGGAGCTCCACCTGTCGGCAATTCTGGAGATCATGGCCTTTGGTGCGATGGATCTTGCAGTATTGCTTGTCGGAGTTCCCTGGCTTCTCGGCAGCCGCCAAGGCCCGGCAGGCGACACATCCGGCAATTTCCTTGCCGGGGTCATCTGCCTTGGTTTTCTTGGCGGAGCCGGAGTCGCCAGATCCCTCGACAGCAAGCACAGCTTTACCTTTGCGCTTCCTATTGCGGCGCCGGCCTTTCTTCGCCGGGGCGGCAGTATCCTCATCTGAGGAGTCAGTTTCCATGCCGGCATCTTCGCCGGGGTACTTCCTTCCCTCTTCAGCTCGTGCACATTTGTCAGCAAGAACATAGAGTTCTGCCACATCTTTCACCTTGTTCATTGCCAGTTCTTCGCGCATCTTGCGGTTACGCACGTTCTGATGCAACGCGCTGATGATGGCGGCAGGGTGAACATCAGGGATATTGTACTGTACCCGGCTGAACCTCTGTATATACTTGTGCAGACTCTCGCCTCCCTTCTGGGGAATGACATGCAGGTCGCTTGCTTGGCCGTGGGCTTGGTGACCCCCAGTAAAGGCGCCCACAAACTCATGGCACAAATCTGACCAGGAGGAAATAGAGTCTACCGGCCAGTGCATCAACCACGACATGGCGTTAGGTTTAAGAGCCAATGGAAAGTAATTCGCAAGCACCTTATCGTCGCGGGCTCCAGCGGCTTGCATCGCGATGGTGTAGATGCCGAGGAACTCAGACGGGTGAGTCTTGCCGCTGTACTTTTCGCCAACGTCAGGTTTGAAGGTGCGGTGAGTGGGCCACTGGAACTGCCGCAACTCATGGGTAAAAGCCGGATAGCCTATCTCGTAAGGTAGGCCTCCAGGGCTCTCCGGGGCCGGGTGGTTCACAGCAGGCCCTGCTTGCCTGTCCGACTGGTGGCGTGCTCCGTGCCGGCGCTCGATAGTGGTTCGAGCGTCTTCATGGGCTCGTTCCCGAAGAACTTGGCGCTGGTCACAGTGGGTCCGCGGGTCAGACGATGCTATGGAGATGGCGTCGCCCGTGACATCGCGATGAGCCGGCGTCCGCGGTACCGAATGGGGAAGAGGTGAATGCACCGTAGTCGCGCCGCTGCCAGCTTTTCCGCCACTGGTCCGCGGGACTCCATCGGAGCGTCGACCCGGGGGCCCCACCGGACTTGGTTCGTCTTTGTTGGCCACCGCAACAAGGATTCGGATAGTGGCTCTCCATTCGTCAAGTTTCCCCGTGGTGGGAGGAAAGTCAAGGAGCAACTGCGCGCGCCAGGGCCTCTGCTGGCGTCGGTGGCAGCGAAACCTGCACGGATCGCGACGTGCTTCGACTTTTGACCATGTCAGAAGGAGCTCTATCACGACCCCGCGGTCGCATGCCATTTTCACCAGCGCCTCGGCGAGTGGGCAGGTCTTCTACGTCCCGGGAGTGGCACTCGGGGCTCTTCCCGCGGCGATGCCCGGGATCTTTGGCGTGATTACGCCATTCGTCGCGCACTGCCTGGGAGGAGCGCATTGTTGACGCCGGCGTGGGAGTCTTGGAGGCCCTCGTGTCGCCTTCGGGCAGGGCGGTGATGACCTTGGAAGGCCCCGCTCCACCCGCGAAGGACTTGGCTCCGCCTTTGGATTTGGCAACGTGTGGCCCGTTACCAGGTGCACAAACATCGCCGCCTCCCAAACTCCGGCTGCTGGGATGGTGTTGGTGTTCGCGAGCAGCCCCCCGGGTCCTCTCTGCGACCGGTCCGCTGCTCGCCCGTGTTGGGATGGGCTGTCCGGCTTCCGACTGGCCAACCGCCACCGTCGTCTTCTTCTTGGGCGCCATGATGATGAAGAAGCACCGAACTAACTGCTAAAGCCGATTCTCACAACTGCGCCCCCTACCTGGCGCGCCAGAGATGTCGGTGCAGAACGACACCTATGGGATCACAACAATCCCTACTATGGTTGGCGGGGCGCGGGGTCGTGAGAAGAGCGGATCTAACAGATAGCACATAGTTCGTTTATCCAGGTTCGGGCCGCGAGGATGCGTAAAACCCTACTCGTGCTTTGGTGATTGTATATCTGTGTTCTTCAACTAGCTATAGGGCGTGAGTAGCTCCAAAAAGCCGAATCCTTCTCCTGGTCGCCTCGGGCCTCCTTTTATAGAAAAAGGGGTTGCCACAGTGGCACACAGGAGGTGGAAAGGGTACAGTGATGCGAGGTTATCCCTCGCATTACATGACAAGGCGCATTTAATGCGTCTTGCTTAGGTGTCCTTGCTTTATCGGGGACGGGGGAGAGATCTGTATCGTCCGTCGCCGCTCCTTCTTGTGTCGACACACGCCCTGGCCAACGATGCCTGAGAAGCCATGTACGTAGGCAGGCAGCTGAGGTGGCGCAGAGGTGGGTCTTCACGAAGATCTGCATGCCACCACGCAGGTGCCTGCCCAGCTGGTTGGGTCGGCAGCTGCATGCATGCGGTGGAGGTTTAGTCGGCGTGGGCCTGATGGTGGCCCTGCGGGTGTCCTCGGGAAGGGCCTTGCCGGGGCCCCGGCAAGGGTCTTGTTGAGGCACCTGCTGTCATCCCCGGCAAGGTGCTTGCCGGGGGCCTTGTGGTCTTCCTCGGCTGGGATCCCGCCAAGGGTTGTCATCTCCTTAGTGCGTATCTGATCTTGGATGTCTTCACAAAGATCTGCATGCCGCCACGGGGATGTCTCCCGAATCCTTGCCCTTTGGGGGCAGTGGACTCAAGGGTGATTGGCTCCGTAGGCGCGGGACGAGTCGCCACGGCAAGGGTCTTGTCAGGGCTGCTAGAACTGTCTCCCGGCAAGGATCTTGCCGGGGGAGTCCGCTTCGTACCCTTTGCTCTTCGCGGTCTTGGTCTTGGTGTCGTTCTAGTTCTCTTGAGCTTCGGTCTTACCCTGGCTCACCTCCCTTGCCTTGCTTGGTGTGGTGGTGCCCGTGGCTCAGACTGCCCGTGCACAGTTATAGGGGTACAAAGAGTGTACCCCTCTTTTTGTACACCGACATTTTCCCATTCAAAATATGTAATTCCTATGATCGTGGAGGCACTCCACGTGTTGTTAAATTGCCAATGGTCTCTGCAGACTAGTCATGTCACCGGTGTCTAATAATACTCTGTAAAGCTTCTCGGTCATTCCTTCTGTAATGTAGTGCAAACTGTGACTGCTTCTTTCTGCAAAGTGGAACGGCCAACTGGACCCAGTAATGGAGCAGTTTGCCCTGGACACATTGGATCCTTTTGTGCAGTTGAACTAAAATCGAAGTCGGAATAAAACCGAGCTTTAATTTTGATATCCCTATAAGCAACAAAAGGTATAAGGAAACAATTACTGAGAAATAACGGTTGCTGACTTGTACTCCCAGAAGAAAAACATCTACTGATCTACCTTATCTTAATGGGAAACAAAGTAGGAGAGTAGCAATTCTCAATCAGTGTGATTCATTCATATTAACTGAGACATTATCTTAACAATGCCTTGTTTCAAGATGTATAAAGAACAAAAAAGCAGAAAAGTATCATTCCTAAAACAATGCGACTGATTCATTTTAACAGATACATTATCTTAACAATACCTTGGTTATACATGTAGAAAGAACTACAAAGCAGGATAGTACCATTTTTAAAACACTGTAAGTCTGTAACTAATATATAATAACAGAGACATCATCTGAACAATACATTTCATAAACATGTACTCCGGCCGATCCCTAACAGAAATGGTACTCCTGCCAATCCCTAACAAGTGTTTGCAGTTTTGAACTAAGATTCGGTAGTTAATTCGGAGGAAGGTCGGTACTGACCATTCAAGACCAAGATTTGAAACAACTCGTGAGGAAAATCTCACAGAGATCTCAACACATATATGGAAATCCGGTCTCATTTTGTGCAGTTCCACCAAAATTAAGCGAAGCAAAATGTCGCAATAGCAACAAGTTGAAAAGATATCCCTGCTTTAACAGAGGCAAAAAAGGAATCAATTACTAGCCAATAAAGGAGGATGAAACATGCGGCCACAAAAATGGTAATCCAAGCAATCCCTAACAAGTGTTGTACTTTTGAAATAAGATTCAGTAGTTAATTCTGAGAGTGGCATCAATTACTGGCTTATAAAGGGGGTGATGCTGAATTTCTTGTAACAAAGCAACAAGCATCATGTCTGGGTTGGTCCCATTTTTGTTCACTACTTAATGGGAAAAGACAGAAATACAATAGCTTCAATTCAACATTTATTTAAAACAGTACCAATACAAGTAGCAGAACATCTCAAAGCACACTGCACAATCATGTGGATGAAGGCCTGTACTGACCTTTCATGAGACCAACAATGATAAAATACGAATCTGCGAACACGAATAGGAAATCCAATCTCGTTTTGTGCAGTTGCACTAAAATCAAGCAAAGTATTTCGCGTAGCGAAGCAAAATGTCGCAATAGCAACAAGTTGAATAGATATCCTTGTTTAAATAGAGGCAAAAATGGAATCAATTACTGGCTAATAAAGGAGGATGAAACATGCGGCCACAAAAATGGTAATCCCGCCAATCCCTAACAAGTGTTGCAGTTTTGAAATAAGATTCAGTAGTTAATTCTAAGAGTGGCATCAATTACTTGCTTATAAAGGGGGTGATGCTGAATTTTTTGTAACAAAGCAACAAGCATCATGTCTGGGTTGGTCCCATTTTTGTTCACTACTTAAATGGGAAAAGACAGCAATACAATAGCTTCAATTCATCATTTACTTAAAACATTACCAATACAAGTAGCACAACATCTCAAAGCACACTGCACAATCATGTGGATGAAGGCATGTACTGACCTTTCATGAGACGACCAAGATAAAATATGAATCTACCAACACGAATAGGAAATCCAATCAAGTTTTGTGTAGTTCCACTGAAATCAAGCAAAGTTGCTGGTGTGACATTTAAGTTTTCTATAGAAACATGTTGAATAGATATCCCTGTTTTAAGAGGCAAAAAAGAAAACAATTACTGGCCAATAAAGGAGGATGAAACATGCGGCCACAAAAAGAAGCATCTACCTTATCTTGATGGAAAACAAAGTATAGGACAGTAGCATTTCTAAAACGGTTGCATTGATTCATATTAACAGAGAAATTCTCTTAAAACAGATCAGTAATTAATTCTGAGAGTGGCATCAATTACTGGCTTATAAAGGGGGTGATGCTGAATTTGTTGTAACAAAGCAACAAGCATCATGTCTGGGTTGGTCCCATTTTTGTTCACTACTTAATGGGAAAAGACAGCAATACAATAGCTTCAATTCATCATTTATTTAAAATGGTTGCATTGATTCGTATTAACAGAGACATTCTCTTGAAACAACATTCATTAAAAAAATGTAATTTACTTTTAAAAGTGGCATTGCTTCAATTTTCCGGCGGCATTCTTAGATTAACAACAGCAAAATAGCTGCATGGGACATGCCAGCACCATGTGCGTCCACACGTATAAATGGGTGATGCAGAGTATGTAGCCAAGCAGCATATATGTGTTGGTCCTATATTTGTTCTCTTTGAACCTTCTTCCTATGTGAGGGCAGCAAATCTAGTCATTCACAAACTACCCGACCCCCCAGTTTCTTTCCCTTTTCAACAAAGAGATCGGTTCCTTACAGATGTGTGTACTGGGTTACCCCCTTTTTCCCTTTTCGGCATACAAAGCGGCTGGATAGCAAGTCTATACTACTTTTCGCCCCTCCTTTCCTCACTAAACCACGTCCTAGATTCTTGCTCAAGCCACCGCACCCTTCTTTCCTCTTTGAACCAAGACCTAGATTCGACTACAGATCAAAAAAGATCCACATGCAGCTAGAGCAACGACGGTTTCAAAGAAACTTATACCTTAGGATCGTCGGATGTGGCAAGGCGTGCGGCGGGAGGCCGGATCTGCCCACACTATGTACGACAACGAGGAAGAAGGGGTCGATGGCCCTCCCGCATAGGCGCTGGGTGAAAGAGAACAGCGCAGCCGGCAGTGGATTGCCTCCCTCGTCGAAGGCAATAGAGTGAATGCTGCACCTCCTCCCTTTCCCGGTGCGACGGGATACAGACGCCTCCTTCACCAGCTGTGAGGGGGGGGGGGAGAGACAAGAGGCCAACGCAGTCTTGTTTAGATCTGGTGAAGAGAGGGTGAGAGACTGTGAATATAGCAAACCCTAGCAAATGAACGCTGAGCCTCCAGCGTGTAACATATATGTAGTGCGGTGAGCGTGTGTGACAGTGCAAACCCTAGCGAATAAGAGCTAAGGCTCCCGCTTATATATCTCCATCTCCAATCATATTTGTCCAACTGACACATTATTTACATTGTTAATTATATATGCAGCAATATTAACGTACATCATCTCTTGTTTGCGCATGTCTGGACCGCTGCCACGATCGGTCCTAACCAACCCGAATCCTCTTCATCACCTGTGCGTGCTTCCCGCCCGAAACGGTCAGTGCCGCATTCATGCCCGGTCAGAGCGGACGCGACCTCTCACTGGCGCCGACATTGAAGCGGCGCGCCGGCCAAGAGAGCGTCGCCCGCGCCGCTTCCAGGTGCACGCGGCTACTCCGCGTTCAAAGGCCGCAATAGCCGGCTACAACATGCATGTAAAAAGTTCTTGGGAGTCCGTGCTACAGCTAGCTGTCCTACCCCAACTCGTCAATCTCTTCCAGTAGTGCTAGTACTCCATGGCGCGATCCATCGACAAGCAGGCGGGAAAGTTATGGTATACTACTCGGTTTGCGGTGAGTGGCATGCCGAGCGACCGTATGAGACACGAACACGATAGACGTGATTTAAACGTTGGTTTTGCTCGATGGCGCGATCCAACGAAACGAAACGTTGGTTTCTCCCCGTTTCCATTTTTTCTCCGGAAAAACGGAAACTTTTCCACTCCATTTTCATTCCTATTCCAAGGTTGCCTCGTTACAACATTCCATCAAATACAAAGGAAAACTAACACGCATGCTGATGCATCTCAATGATTCACAAATCATATCCAATATTTACTTCACAACTAAAGAAAAAAGTTGTGAGAGCGTGTACGAAAGAAAAACTACTAATGGGGTCACTACGACTTAAACCCTAAACCCTAAACATGATTTAATTTCCTGGCCAGGTAGAACCTGTCGAAGGAAAGATGGCTGGCACCCTCGGATCATACGATGCTTTTGTGTAGTTCCACTAAAATCGACCTGAGCATCCCTGATGGCAAAGATATTGAAGAAGTGTGATTAGAATAATAGTACTGGCACTAGTTCATGAGACATAAACTCATCACAAGTAGAAGCCGGTAGAAGTAGAGAAAGATTGACATGGAGATGGAGCTACGGCAGTGGAGCAAGGCGGCTCCAAAAGGAAGATGGACTACCTGGGACATCGGCCTGTAGCTAGAAGGGCAGTTGGGACGTGGCATCGGCCCATACCGCGGTGACCCCCGATTGGGACGCACCGACTGTGGGTTTTCTCCCTTGCCGATGTCAACCGCGTCTACGCAGAACATTGTTCCCTTCCCCCAGCTGCGGGATCAGGCCCGTCGTTCTATGCTTGTGAAGGGAGAAACCTAAGCAAGCAGGCTTGTAGCTTAGGCTCCTGCTAGTGTATATATAGTGGTTTTCTTTTTCTTTCCATATCAACCATTTTATATTGCATACGTGTCATTCAAGAGTGCAATGATGGTTGCTTCTTCCGACTAACTTACTGTGTGATTTGACTGCTCCTTAGTGGCCCCTACATGTACTCCCCCTACGTGTATGCACCAGTCATACGTACACATGGAAGCAAAAACGCGCGTGACGCCCTAATGCATGCATGTCCGAGAACACGACGGAACACACAGGTGATGCTCAAGTGCTCAACCTACACGTGCATGCACACACATACTCAGTCAGGGTGAGCTACTGACCGTATGAACACCGGTATATATATATATATATATATATATATATATATATATATATATATATATATTCAGCGCAATGAGCGTATTATGAAGTCCACTGGCCGGTATTTTTACAAATATACAGTGACAAACTGTGTATTTATCTCGTTTGAAATTAAGCCATGTTTACCGGAGAGGAGGCAGCATGGACTAGCATTACTTTGCTTTGTCCCGTCAACTTGCTGAATGAGGAGAAGGTTGCAGGACGGGAGAAGCTTGCGCACGGTGGCTCACAGGACAAGGCGAAACTTTTGACTAATGCAAGCTCTCCCTCGCTCAGGCGGTGGACATGCAACAGTTAAGTCAGTGTCAGATTGCCAGAAGCATACTACACTATACTACTAGGAACCGGATGGAGGAGTGTCTGCACTCTTATTATAATTTTAAAATGTGATAAAGCAATCTTCAACACGTTTGGTTCTCTTCGAGGGTTCTCGCATGTGATAATGGAAGTTGATTGCATGGAACACTGGCCACAATTCTCGCTTAATTCTGGCTCATATCCTGTTACAGGTAGTAGCGCTCAGTAATATTTCCTCTTTTTTTGTTATTCAGCATGTAAACAGGTCAGCAAACCTTGCGGCGCATCTTCGTGCGAACCGTGCTTGCTGCACTTTGAATGTGGCCGAGAGCTGGCTTGATGAAACACCTCGCTTCCTACTTCTTTTTTTGGCTTCCTAGTGACTAGTGTCTTGGTTGATCGTCCTAAGAATGCTTATATATGAATAAAGCTCTCTCATTTACCCGCAAAAAAGATTAAGCCATATTAACTGGAAAGGAGGGAGTATGGATTAGCACTACTTTTTGGTGTGTCCCGTCAACTCGCAGAAGGAGGAGAAGCTTGCAGGACAAGGTGAAGCTCGCTTACGCCTTTTGACTAATGCAACCTATCCTCAGTGGACATGCATCAGTCCATTCGGTGTCAGATTGTCAGAGGCATACACTGTAGTACCCAACATGCGGAGTAACATCATTGTTCGACTTCACGAAGGGGCAAAGATCCAAGCACAATACTAGTACGCGTACTTGGTTTTGCACCTTCATACTACTCCACCCTCTGTCACAGTTTACAGGGCGCGCTTCATTATGATGCATTTCTCTCAATGGATTTCCACCACCAGAGAGACTTTAAACGCATTTGGTTTAATGCTCAATTAATTAGGGCATGGTAACCGCAATCAAGTCCACAATTTTCTCTCCATGTACAGTACTAGTACGGAGTGCATGCATGTGTGTACCCGGGGTGGAAGCACTGCATGCATGTGTGTACGCATTATTCCCTCTAGTAATAGACGCCGTGCTATAACTACCAATGCTATTTTTCAGGCCGAACGCTAGTCGCCTTGGTCCCATATATATTTTTTCTTTTTTCTGAAGCGCGCTGTATAAACAGTGACGGATGGAGTAGTATGAGCAGATTCAAATAAGAGCGTATTGATGGTTGCTTCTTCAGAGCAACTTACAGTGGGAAAGGTGGGGCTTATGATTTGACTGCTCATTACTCACTATTAATGCAGCGCAACGACCGGGCTGAGTCTCCCATGCGGTTGTGCACTACCCCCTCGGTTCTTAAATATACTCCGGAGTATTTGTCTTTCTAAAATATGTTGAAATCTCTGTTAAGACGAATAGAATATTTAGGAATGGAGGGAGTACACATACGAAGCAAAATGAGTGAATCTACACTCTAAAATATGCCCGTTTGAAATTTGTAAAAAGACAAATATTTAGGAACGAAGGAGTATAATTTCGTGCATGGCACATGGACCCGGATGATGAAGAGGCTTCTGGAAATGCTATCAAGTTCCATCATTTGTTTACAGAATTGATGTACTATACAAATAATTTTCCAGTGACATGAAATTGTACAATGGTGTGAGCTTTCAGCTTTTGTTTCGCGTGTCTTGCCATTGATGCTCTTTCGGAAACAATAAAAAACTAACTTCCTTGCTAATGCATGTCAATTATTAGCAGATCAGAGGTAATAATTACATCACAACTGAAGACAAAGTTGTGAGAAGGTGTTAAATTAAAATTGATCCATGCTTTCATTGGCAGCAACGTCCCCCCAGCTCTGTGTAAATCAACAAGGCATGTTGGGAAAAAAGTAGCTATCTGGAGCATGCAACATTCCGATCATTTTGTGCAGTTCCACTAAAATAGAGCTGAGCATGCCTGTTCCAAAGATATCAAGTGTGATTACGATAATAGAGGACGGCTGATGAAACAATAAACACACAAATAGAAGCCGGTCACCTTTGCGGTCTCTCTTAAGACTAACTTGTTGGAGAAGATTAGGCTCGGAGTTGGATGAGGATGATAGAGCAAAACCAATCTCCCTTTGTGCAGTCGCACTGAAATGTAGAGATGTTGCCCGTGTGACATTTTAGTACAACTGCACAAACACTCTTAAGAAAAAAGTGATTTGTGCAGTTCACCAAAAGGTCGCAATAGCAACAAGGTGAAATGGATAGCCCTGTTTGCAAAAAAGAGGTAGAAAGGAAACAATTACTGGACAATAACAGTTGATGACACATGTGATGACAAAAAAGAAGCATATTCCTTGTCCTAAGGGAAGATAACAACACGGTTGTGTTTGTCTAAAATGGTGTGAGGACGAGAATGCAATATGGAAAGTACGCCGGACGAGCTACGTTTTGGGTAAAGAACTATGGAAGATCCACATGCAGCGACGTGGGAAAACGGGCAGTGGAGCAAGGCCGGAGGGGATACCAGGAGGTCATCGGGATGTAACTAGGTGAGCGGCGGCGGGCGGAATCTGTGAGTAGGTGGCGTAGGCCCTGCTGCGCCGGAGCTTGGTCAGAGAGAACGACGTGTACCACAGATCGGGACAAGCAAGGGAACAACAATCAAACACGGTGCAATGCACAAGCAACATGATGCAAGACATGGCATGGGATGCAAGATGGGATGTGCAATGCATATGGGTCCTCCAGAAGGGAAAAAATGATCATGGCATCAACTTGGAAAACCAAGCATGCCACTGGATATGTTGGGAGATTTCGAATGAAATCTATATGAAGATCTCCGGAAACGGATGCACGGTTTTCAAATGACAAGAAAAACAAGATATGATGCAATCTGCTTAAAACATCAACATGGTCACTTAGATTCAAGGTTTAAATATACTACAGCACTCCAACATAAAAACAAAACACATGGAAGTGAAGTACATGTGAAGCTCTACAAATTATGAACACTGAGCTACTGCTAGAACTCACTAGAACAAGTTTAAAACAACATGGCAAAAATGCAAATGACAACAGTTTAACAGACTTAGCAGAAATTCATTGATCATGACAGAACAACATCAGGTTGCAATGTTTATGCCCATTAAACTAGATGCTACGGGAACATATTACATTACACAAGATCATGCCATGATATTACTAAATGCACTCAACAAAACTCCCTTACTGAACTTGTCCCAAAGACTCATATAAAATATGGTAGCATCAATGCAAACATGGCAAATGATATGAAACAGGTTTCAGACTTAGAGGAATGCATGGCATGGCATAAACAGATTCATGATAGCATCTTTCCAAGCTTGCGGCACTCATCACACTGCACTAAATGGCATGGAATAAAATCTAGCATGAAGTAGACATGAAAATAAGGCTACACATGTGCCAAAATACCACATAGCATGTTTGAATTTAATCACACAAAAATGACAAAACAGTAACATGATGTAAAATGACATGGTAATGAACTTCCTCAAATGCAAAAACTAATTCCACCAATGGATGGGTGGGATTTTTCTAGCCCAAAAACATATATAATATGTTGGGGCCACCATAGAAAAATCACCACAAATGTTAGAAATGCAAAACTGCCTGAAATGGAATATGACAGAATAGGCATTTTCCCTAAAGGGAAATGTCCAGAAATGGACTAGCCAGGAAAGGAATGATGCTACATACCAGAAATGGAAAATTCGTTGGGGTAAGGGGAAAAAAGGAGGAGGGCGCTGAGAGGCTGACTGGTGGGACCCTGCTGGGATGTGAGTATGACAGCTGGGTCCGGCCTGTCAGTGACCCATCTAAACGAGAAAAAGGGGGGGTTTACCAGCGCCCGTAGGGGATCGAACCCGGGTCTCCTGGGTGGTACGGCAAGGCTCGAGCCACTGGGCTATGCAGTGTGCTCGTCAGAGAGGGGGTGGTGTTGGTTTTTGAACCAACCCAGCCGAGCTCTACCGGCGACGAGCGTAGTGCGGCGGAGGAGGTCACATGAGAAGGCTATGGTGTGTTAGCGGGGTGGCAGATTTGCTTTTTGGAAGAGCGAGAGGATCCTGCGCTCGCGCTTGGTACGCACAACGCCGAGTGGCGACGGGAATGCTGCCGGCAACGAGGTCCAGAGACGGCGGCAGCGAGATCGAACACGATGAGCCACATGGTTAAACAAGCGGCAGCGGGCATGGATCTAGCCTATGGGTCGAGTCGAACAAGATGGACAAGCGGAAGCGGTCTACGGGGCATAGACCACTCGTCCGTGACGAGGTCCGACGACGGCGCACGTGGGTGCTTGAGGTAAACGACGACGGAACGATCTAGCGTAAGTAGGAGATCTCTGTTGGTCGGGAGGTGGACGAAGACGGTGACGGAACCGGTCGAACACGGCGGCGACCGAAGACGATGAGGAAGAAGAAGACGTTGCAGCGACTCGTTCCGGCTCCACAAAGATGATGTAGAGGACGTAGTTGACGTCGTGGAAGGTGGCAGACACGATATGCGGGGCTGAGGATGACGGGTTTCACGGTGGCGACGATGATGCGCTCCTGGATGCGTTCAGGATGCGGTCGGGGTGGCGGATCTGGTGGCAATGGTGGCCTTGCGGCGACTAGAGGAAGAGGGAAACCCTAGGGAGAAGGTCGACAAGGAGATGGGTCTTAAAGGGGCTAGGGCGAGTGGGCGAGCTCGGGGTGGCGTGTCCGTGGGCATGTGCGTGCGCGGGAGAGGGGACCGAGGTAGGGGAAAGGTGGGTGCGGGAGAAGCGGCAGTCGTTGTCGGCTGGGGCAGGCTAGGCCACGCGGGCGCGAGGTAGAGGGGGTGTGTGGGCGAGCGGGTGAGAAAAAGGAGCGAGGGAGAGGCGCGGGTAGGCTGAGCGGGCTGGGGTTGGAACTGCTGCTAGGCCGGCCTGGAGGCCGAGGCCCAGGTAGGCTGCTGCTGGCTTGCGCTCTTCTCTTTTTCTTTTCACCAGACAGAAAAATAAAGATAAATGCACAGGGGAAAGGAGAGGTGTATGAGAGATATGAGAATATCCACATGACTCTGGAATTATGCCCTATTTGATAAAATTAAGTTGGGCATTTTTAGAGGTAGAAAAATAAAACAAGTATGAACAAAATTCAAATTTGAGGCATTTTTGAACCTAACCTAATCAACTCGGAAATAGGTGCAACTTGGAAGAGAGGTTTAGGACATGGTGCAAGATTTATAGGGAGAAAATGAACATTAATCGAGTAGTGCAACATGGGACCTGCAAAAAGTAAGAAAGGGGTAGGAGGAGAAGTGATGGTGCATGGATCACCCATGGAGCCTGCAACAATATAACATGCATGAAAACAGACACACAATGCACATGCTGGTTATGGCAACAACATGAATGGCCAAACACAAAGCTATACTTGATATGACCATGATTCAACATATGATGGCATAGAGAAATATAACAAGACAATGGAAAATTAAAACAACAACTAAAAACAAAAGATGAGGAATTGGAATAAGATCAAGTGGATATATTGCTCAAAAAAGGGAAGTTTTACATCTGGGGTGTTACAACTCTCCTCCACTACAAGAGGATCTCGTCCCGAGATCTAGGACTGAAAGAACTAAGGATATTCGGGATAGAGGTGATCCTCGCACTCCCATGTAGCTTCTCGGTCAGAATGGCGAGACCACTTAACTTTCAGGAATTTGATCGACTTGTTGCAAGTTTTGCGCTTGGTTTTTCAAGAATGGCAACGGGATGCTCATGATAATACAAGTCTTCTTGGAGATCAATATCTTCAAATTTGATAGTGTGCTCGAGTGTCTTGAAGCACTTGCGAAGTTGTGACACATGAAAAACCTCATGGACATTTGAGAAGTTGGACGGAAGCTCAAGTTGATAGGCGAGGTCGCCTGTTTTGCCAATGATCTTGAAAGGACCCACGTATCTCAGGGCAAGCTTCCCTTTGATACTGAAGCATTGAGTGCCTTTCATTAGAGAGACGCAAAGATAGACATCGTCTTTGATCTCGAAAGCCAAGTCACGGTGCTTGCTATCATAGTAACTCTTCTGGCGCGATTGCGTGGCTTTGAGATTTTCACGGATAACTTTACACATTTCTTGAGCTTCTGTGATCAAGTCATTGCCAAGAAGTTGGCGATCACCAGTCTCGGACCAGTTGAGAGGAGTACAACACTTTCTGCCATAATGAATTTCAAAAGGGGCCTTGCCCGAACTTGCTTGGAAGCTATTGTTGTAGGAGAACTCAGCATATGGGTGGCAATTTTCCCACTTCATACCAAAATAGATGACACAAGGTCTGGGCATGTCTTCGAGGATTTGATTGACTCTCTCGACTTGGCCACTTGTTTGAGGATGTAAAGCCGTGCTAAAGCGAATGTTGGTGCCCATGGCCTTCTAGAAGGAGTCCCGGAACTTGGGAGTGAAAATGCTTCTGCGGTCTGAAGAGATCAATTGCGGAATTCCGTGCAACGAGACAATTCTGAAGGTGTATAGCTCTGCCAACTGAGCTGCCGTGATAGATTCTTTGATTGGAAGGAAATGAGCCAATTTTTTAAGCTTGTCAATGACAACGAAGATAGCATCATTCCCACCACTACAAGAAATACGGTCAATTATGACTCCCCATTTTGGTCGTTGATTCGTCATATTTATTGTTTATTGACCTTTTTTGACCAAATTCAGAAGGTCAACAGTTGGCCGTCAAGAACAAACAAACTTGACCTTTTTGGAATTTTGGTCATAACTAGACTAAAGACCAAAATTTCAGAAATGTCACTACCCATTTGCCTGAGCCACGTAGGATTAGACATGGCTGAGCTGACGTGGCATTGTTAGTGACCAAATGGAATCATCATAAATTTCATAGCCCAGTCCACCAATCTATCCTACATGGGCCTGGCCCAATCATCATAAATTTCACAGCCCAATCCACCAATCTGGCTGACATGGGGCCAGCCCAATACCTATTTTCTTAATTGAATTGGTTTGATTTATTTGGGCTGATGCATTATTTTATCAAAATCGTGCACATTTAAGGAGATGCCCATTAGAAAACAAATACAACATAATAAAATATTTCATATATTTCATTTCAGCAACACATCACATGAAATACAATACATCATCAATCGACTCCTCTACACAGCAAGGTTCAAGGCCCAACAAGTGCACAAGCGCACATCAACATAGATTGGATGAGAAGCACAAATTTTAGCTGATCACACATAACATCAATGAGAAGCACGAATATCGTGTACCATCACTAGTACACATACTTTGTCCCGTCACCCAAGCACCAATATTGTGTCAATCTACTGGATTTGCAACATGGTGATGTTACTGCATTAGGGCTGTCCCAGCTTCTCCCTGCCCAAATGGCAGGATGATCTGCTGATCGATATACTGCTCCAGCACCACCTCCCGCTACCACTGGTGGAAGATCAGCTCATCAGTCATCTGCACACGAACAAACCAAGAAGATTAACCTATTTATCCTACAGTAGTTTGTTTCTAAACATGGGCATCAAATCAACACCAACACTGAATTAAAATGCACAAAAGAATGGAGCATAGCTATATGTACAGCCTAAGAACTTCAGGTTTGAGCCATTCTTGATGCTACAATAAATACATAACAGCCAAAATTTCGATCCATGGACACCAGATGATAGAAAAGGTACTAAGGCACAACTTGCTACTGAAAACCAAAGCAAGGTATGAAGCACAAGCTAGGCCAAAACTGGTACCAAATCCAGAAATAACCATTTGATGCAATATAGCACTAGTTTCACTTTAGCATATGTGCCTAATTATGCAGGTATGTAGGATGACTTTAAGAAAAAATGGAACTGTAGGGGAATGGAGGATGGGGAGGGACAGGGGGGTGCTACCTGCAGGAAGACATTGGCGACTCCAAAGATTCAAAGTGTTCCACAGGCTGGGCACCGAGGGGAGGGTCGCTGGTGGAAGAAGTGGCATCCGTGCACCCAACACAAGAGACAAGATGAGTAAGACCGGGGAATCTGAGCAGCATCAGTAGCAGAAGTGGAAGGACGGAGGTGAATATCTCTAGGAGCTGCAGCATGTGCTCGTCAGAAGAGTGGGGGCAGTCGGAGATGCCGTGGGAGGCCGAGGCAACCAGCAGCTCACCGATGACGGTCATCGTCTGTGAGAGGTTCAACCTTCCGAGGTTAAAAGATCGTACCAGATCGAGCACCTTGAAGACGGCCTTGTCTTACTGCGCCTTGGCCTCCTCCGCGAGCACCTAGTAGGAGCAGAGCAGAACAAGGAACTAGTTGTCAAACCTAGATGAGAAGAAAATACACACTCTCAATGAAAGAACTAATGTGCAGATAATACTCTAACAAATCAAAGAGGCAGGAAACCAGAACTAAAACCACGACGAGTAATTTGGAACGGAGGGCGTACCGTTTAATTAATAGGAAACCAGAGAATAAGATGTCAAGTGCTAGCTAGGAGTTCAGGTATGCATAAACAAAATATTTGCATTGTATGTATAAACAAGTATTTATATTATAAGCAAATATAGGAGTGCCACTTCAAGTGAATGCCAGACATCACATTACACACACTCAAAATTAAAAGCCGGGCATCCAATGTACATCAGTACACAAATAGAGTGTTCTCAGATCATAAGCATGGGTTGTTGAAGGAAATTTACTAATTAAGGGCATAGTTGTATCTGGTATCCAGGAATTTCTAAATATGGCAGACTGTACATGCTCTGGTTAGAGTACATGCCCTGGATCCGAGTTCATCGTTATGTTCATTTGAATGCTTAAGTAGCTAAAAACACATAGCACTGGGTCATGCTAAATAGACCTACAGAAAAACTTGAATGCATGCTCACTGAGTCACATGAGAACAAGTAGGCAAATTCACAAACAAATGGAGTCACAAAAGCATTTCATTAACATATCTTGGGTGACCAAAGGAATGAAGCTTCATGCTCTCAGATTTATATATTAGATTAGATGGAGTATGCACACATAATTTGGCCAATATCAGCAACAAAGTTTGCCCAAAATCCAGTCACCCCCAAGAAGTCCAGTTCATGTTGTACCAATAGTGCTTAAAGCAGTAGGGCAAAAATAACAATGAGGTGCACTGATTTCTACTTTAAAAGGTTATGCTTGAAGAAATAAGCTCCATGCCCGCTACTACAAGTTTCTGTTTCAAGTTTGGCACTTTCCGACACAAGTAGGGCCATGAACAAGTTTCTGTTTCAAAAAACTTCATGTACCCATCATTTTTAGTATGCATGTACTGTACTAGAAAATGTGAAGAAGAACAGTAGCTAGACTCCAGGATGCACCGAAGTATTTTCCACTCACTTCAACTTGGTTTCCCTCTCCAAACAAAGGACTTTCATTGTCCTGCAGACAAGAAAAGTATCAAAAATAACAAAAGAGGTAACGACACCATAAGTGCAGATTAATCACTGAAGTTGAAAAGTGTTATGCATTTTAAATGATCCACCCACATCCTTTTAATTTGAAGTTAGCGGCACATGTTAATACACCCTTGGAAAATATTTATATTTATCTCAAGGCTGCATATTGCCATAGTGTGCATATACTTGGCTGTATAGCCCAGTAAAATTCAAACGAATATCATTAATTTTTGAGAAACATCTAGGAGCAGTACTAATATTTCAGTATTTGTTATAATAGGGATTTCAAAATTCTTCTATGATTCTTCCAAAAAGTTCAGATAATAGAACTATGTGAACATGATATATGCAACAAAATCATTTGGGGATAGACACATAGGACACTTAAAACCTGAAATACTGAAGTTAATAGAACAAATAAACCATCTGAATGCAACCAAAAGTAGTACTATGTGAACTGTGAACAGAGGGAGGCACCCCACTTACCACCTCTGCAGCCGGGACACCCTCGAACAGAGGGAATCATTATGGACAGAAGCACAAGCCTACAGTGCTACTTCAGAAACAAGATCACTTTGCAACTATGCATCCTACAGCGCATCACATGAACTACCAGATAGGGCTACAAGATACTTTGCAGAGATCGCCATAATCACTCATGTCGCCCTTGCTCTAGTATCACAAAGTAAACTATACTAGGTAGCGGCAAGAAGATCTGACATGGGTGGTTACCTTCGTGGTGGATGGACTGGCGTTGGCCAGGCTGGGTGCGCTGGGTGACGGTGTGGGCGACGAAGACGATGAACTCGCGTGCGGTGCCGCGCCGGAAGAAGCCGAAGTGGCTGACGTCCGTAGTGTTGGCCAGCACAAGCGCCTTGGAGCCCTGCCCGCCGCTGGAGGAGGAGCCCCTGGCGCCTCCGGCTGACGGCTTCAGCACGACGAGCGCCTTGATCTTCATCTCCGCTCCATCGAGCCTAGATCCGAGGGGAGCTGGGCGCGGGCGCGCCCGGTGCACGGCGATTCGCCAGCCGCACGGAAGCAGTTGAACATGCACCCCATCCATATCCTCCACCTTGGCCTCACTGCTCCCCCCTCGTCGAGCGCCAAGCCTTGGAGCCGTAGAGGAAGGCGAGGGGAGAGGATGCATGGCGGAGACGAGGTCGGCAGTGGTGGGTGGGGGTGGCGGGGGTGGGAATCGCGGGAGGGAGAGGTAGGCGGGGGCGGCGGGGTGCCTTGATTGGATCTGGGGAATGGGAGAGGATGGGTGGCTGGGTTAGGGTTTGGGTTTCTCTGGAGAACCTCCATCGTTGATGGGTGTTTGATGGACGGCTCAGATCGCTTTCGACTGGGTGATCTGCGTGATAGTGGTTCCTTGCTTCTCATTGGCCGGTTTTCTCGCGCTGGAATCTTCAAAATTTGGACCCAAATATTCTACGTTTTAAGAGAAAAAAACTACAAATATGTATTATAAAATGGACCACATCATTTTTGGAAAATATTAGTCCACAACTTATTTACAATTAACTAAAATGTCAAGATCACAACCATTTACAATTAAGCTAGAAAATCTCAGAACAATAAGAAGCATCTAACCGTTTATTGATGGATTAGAAAATCATAATCATTTATTATACCCGCCACCACTGACGACGACGAAAGGATCGGATGCTCACGACCCCCCCCCCCCTCCCAAAGGAGGGAGACGTTCAATGTGGAGAAGAGCCTGAAATGGCTAATGTTATGACAACATTCATGGCATAGTTTGTTAAAATTATCTCATATTGTGCACAAGGGAGCATCTTGGAATGGAAAACAATGTTTCTTATCAAAGTATTCATTTTCTTCGCACGGAAATCTCGTTTTCCATTTTTCGAGTGCCCAAAACGAGTAGTTGGCCCACTTGGTGGACGAAAAATATAAAAGAAAAAAGGTTCCCTTGTCCCACCAAGTCCCAAGCCCACTCGACACTACCCATTAAATAGGTTACGGGCGAGAATGTACCAGTGTCTTTGTTACGGTGTGGTGGTTTGTCTCCTTAGAGGAACTCGACTGGTAGCTAGTTCGAATCACGTGGTGTGGTTTCTTTTTTGCTTTATTCACCTTTCTGGGACGAGTCCTTTTTTCTTTGAGAGTGGCGTTTTGGCACGATGGCCTTTCTTTTTTGCTTTATTCAAATTTGTGGGATGGGTCCTTTTTTTCTTGGAGAGTGGCGTTTTGGATCTTAGATGTAGATACACCTATTATGAAATATGTATAGAAAAAATCTCGTGTGTACATCTGGACATCCTATGTTCCCACACAAAATTTCGGTGAACAAGGGCATTTTGGTTGCATTTGTAAAAAGATTAAAAATGGCTTGTGAATAGCTGTAATCAAGCATCAAAAATTGTCTTTTTTACCCAAGCCACAAAAGTGTCATTTTTCATCAAAACTTGGTGCACACACATATAGTGTTCAGATTTACACGCAGGATTTTTTCTCCAATTTTTTTAACTTTTTAAAATATGTATTTAGACAATGGGTGTATATACACCTATGAGCCAAAGTGAATTTTCGCCTTTTTCTACTTTATTCACCTTTGTGGGACGGGTCCCACATGTCACTTATACTGTCTTAGTTGCCCCCGTCTGTAAATGTAGACCCAGTTTAGTCAACATGTCAATCTATGGACGGGCTGACGCTACAACCGACACATAAGCCAAAATGACACGACACATAGGTAAAATTGATGATGTGGACATCTAGTCATCCATGTTACAACACCATGACCATCTGGATTGGTCGGAATCGGCTACAAATAAGGCTGTCGACCACTGTTGTCTACTTATGACCATTTTGTGTAAGGCAATTACGACCTTTTTGACCAAAATAGTCACTATGGTTTATGGTTTCGACTCTCCTAAACAGGCCACGACCAATTGGATAGAAATGGTCATAGATTTATGACGATTTCTTCCACGATCACTTCCAGAAGGTCACAATTGAGCATATTTCTTGTAGTGCACGCTTGGACTTGGGAAAGCCAGTGACAAAGTCCATTTCGATAGGATCAAACTTCCATTCTGGAATAGCAAGAGGTCGGAGGAGACCAGTTGGTCGTTGATGTTCTGCTTTCACCCTTCGACAGACATCACATTCATTCACGAATTGAGCAATCCCTCTCTTCATTCGAGTCCACCAATACGATTGCCTGAGGTCATGGTACATCTTCGAATTGCCTAGGTGAATGGAAAGCAGAGAATTGTGCGCTTCATTCATTATGACCTACCTTAGATCACCTTTAGGAACCACAAGACGGTCCTCGAAGAATAAGGTGTCCTTGTCATCAATGCGATAGCACTTATATGTTGGTAAGCCCTTGGCAACACCTTGTTTCACCTTCTTCACCATGGTATCAAGGAGTTGAGCCTCACGAATTTGGTCTTCCAAAGTTGGAGTGACTTGAAGGTTAGCAAGAAAACCTCGAGGAACAACTTGGAGGTTGAGCTTTCGCAAAGCTTCACAAAGATCCGGTTGGAATGGCTTGAGAATTAAGCTGTTGCAATAAGCCTTTCTGCTCAAAGCATCTGCAATCACATTAGCCTTGCCTGGAGTATATTAAACACTTGGATTGTACTCTTGAATCATCTTGACCAAACAAGTTGTCGGAGGTTGAGGTTGGGTTGAGTGAAGATATATTTGAAGCTCTTGTGATCGGTGAAAATGTCCACTTGCCTTCCCAACAAGAGATGTCTCCATGTTATTAATGCATGGACAACTTCCGCCAACTCAAGATCGTGAGTAGGGTAGTTTCTTTCATTTGACTTCAAATGACGAGAAGTATAAGCCACAACTTTCTTATCTTGCATTAACACGGCACCAAGACCTTGCAAGGAGGCATCACAAAAAACTTCGTGTGGCTTGGACTCATCAGGAGGAGTTAGGACAGGAGCTGTGACGAGTTTCTCTTTGAGAGATTTGAAAGCAACGTCACACTTTGGAGTCCAGGAATACTTGACATTCTTTTGGAGGAGGTTGGAAAGAGGCTTATCAATCTTTGAGAAATTCTCAACAAACCTTCAGCAATAGCTTGCAAGCCCAAGGAAGCTGCGGAGCTGCCTGACATTCTGAGGAGGCTCCCAGCTCACAATTGCAGAAACCTTCTCCGGATTAATAGCAATGCCCTTGGCAGAGATGATGTGACCAAGGTAAAGAACTTCATCAAGCCAAACTCACATTTGGGGAACTTTGCGTAGAATTGATACTCTCTGAGCTTGTCGAGCACCAATCACAAATATTTGGCATGATCTGTCTTATTCTTGGAGAAAACCAGGACGAATTCATTTCTATAGGGGTTGAAGATGAAGTTCATCATTCGAGAGAATGTTGGTGGGGCATTGACATGCTCGAAAAACATGACAATATATTCATAAGAACCAAGGCTTGTTCTAAATGTTGTATTAGGGATATCTTCTTCACGAATGCGAATCTGATGATAACCCATACGGAGGTCAAGCTTGGAAAACACCTTTGCACCATTGAGTTGCTCGAATAGTTCATTGATGTTGCGAAGTGGGTACTTGTTCTTGATTGTCTTCTTGTTCAATGGGCGGTAATCGACGCCAAGACGGTCTGTGCCATCCTTCTTCTGGACAAAAAGAACACCACAACCCCATGGAGATGAACTTGGTCTGATCAGACCCAGACCCTCTTGTTCATCGAGCTATTTCTTCAATATTTTCAGCTCCTTTGGCCCAAGCTTGTAGGGGCACTTGCAAATGGGTTCTGTATCAGGCTCATGATCAATAACGAACTCGACTAGCCGGTGAGGAGGCATAACCGGAAGCTCTTCTGGAAAGACATCTTGTTACTCACAAACAAATAGAATCTGAGAAATAGCGTCTAACTCGCCCTTCTCATTGAGAGAGAACAACCGAATGGTTTTGTCACGAGCAGCATAGATGATCACATCCTTAGAAGGGTGCGTCAATTTAATCTCCCTGGCAGCACAATCAAGGAAGGCCTTGTGCTTAGAAAGCCAATCCATGCCGAGAATGAGATCAATATCCGAGTCGCTGAGAAAATTGGGGAAGCCAGGAACTTATAGTTTCCCATCTTGATACCGACATTCGGAACCAACATACTAGAGCTCAAACGCTTAGCCGGAGAAACAACTTGCAATGCTCTAGGTAATGCCTCTGCGTCAAAATTGTGCTTCGATGCAAATGTATATGACATGAAATAATGAGATGCACTGAATCAAATAAAACTTTTGCAGGAATATCATTGACTGGGAGGTTACCCATGATCACTTCTGAAGAATCCTCTACCTGAGATGAATTCCTCATATTCACCCTTGCAGACTTGGGATTGTGCTTGACAACTACATTGCTTGAAGACCTCGCAGGAGGGGGGCGGAAGGCGCCTTTGGTTGAAGCACTTGTTCGCATAGTGACCTTTCTGACCACACCTGTTACATGTAACCTCTGAGAGCAGATGATGATAAGGAGGAGGAGGACCACCTGTCCTTGGAGCTTGAGTCTGAGACTTATTCTGATAGCTTGGGTTGGGCAGGTGGGAAGATCCATGGACACCTTTGTTCTTCTACTTCTAGGGATGACGAAACGGAGGAGGCAGAGGAATCCAGAACTTCTGTTGCGTAGCTGCCACTTGTGAGGAAGAATAAGACTGGACTGCATCCCTGATTTCTTCTTTGAAGCCTCACACTTGAGCTAAGCAGTTGCTTGCTTGAGGGCCATTTTGTAGGATTGATCGAACTAAGTAGGCTCAACAAGAACAAGAGCTAACTTCATATCTCCTCTGAGGCCCACCCATGAAGTGATAGATCATGCTCTTTTCATCAGGAACGTCTTGCATTACGAAGCAAGCAAGGTTCCGAAACTTGATGTTTTATTGTTGCATGGACATGCTTCCTTGCTTGAGAATGTGGAATTCCTCATGCTTGCTGTCCACAACACTTGTTGGAATGTGATGAGCTCGAAAGTCCCGGCAGAAATCAGTCCAGGTAATCTCTCGACCTCCTCTGGAATCTTTGTATTCCTGATACCAATCAGCTGCTTGGTCCTTGAGCTGAAAAGAGGCGAACCTGACGTAGTCCTCAGGCTTGACATTTCTATATTCAAAATGCTTGTTGATGTCCACGAGCCAATCATCAGCGTCCATGGCCTCGCCACAATTGTTGAAAGACTTTGGCTAATTTGCAAGAAACTGGTTGGGGGTAGAAAACTGAGGCTTATTGTTGAATTGCCCTTCACCTTGATTTCCTTGGTTTCCTTGGCCTTGGTTGCACTCTTGCAAGACTTGCAAAAGCATCTGGGTATTGGCGTTGGTGGCTGCCATCACAGCTTGCCATGCCTCCGGAGGCGGTGGAGGTGGAGGGTTTGCCTGATCCCCATCGTTGCGGTCCGGATTCAGACGCATTGGAGGAGCCATCCTGAAGAGGGTGACATCCGTTAGAACCATGATAGACAGATAGACAAGCTGAATCAACAGATAGAAATGTGCAACATACAGTCTTCACAATAACACTCGAACATAGATTGAACGAATGAATTCAAAAGTTAACATTACATGACCATTAGGTGAGAAGCCACTTAGAAAAAGGTTGATGAAAGAAACAACAAGGTCAACTGGAACAAATAAGTGGTAAGGATCACCCAATCCCATACCAAATATCTGCTGGAAGAATAACTAAGGGCTACTTGAATTCCCACCTATAAACTCCTGAAACTTTCTGGTTATGCAATCTAGTGTTAGGGATTCAGGGAGGCATTATATATATCACACAACTAACAAGCCCTACGCTCCAACTATATCCATCCGTCAACACATAACCAAGAAAACTCCGGAAATCGTGTACCTCAACCTTCGAAAAGCATCCGTTATACGAGTTGTGGCAATACTCCTGAACTCCCTCCCCAGTACTGGGTGGCGTCAAGGTTATCTCACCACTAACTGCATAAAAGAGATTTTCGATGTCGATGAACTCTGGTATTCCAGAACTGCAACGATAAAATTGTGACGACAACACCTCGGAGCTCAACTCCCCCGGACACTGCCACAACCCCTAAATGTCAGGAGGCACCAAGAACAATGCTCTCGTCACAAGAATATCAGAACGATCCCAAGATACCCTTGTGATCCTAATTTTTTTAGTGAAAATGAGGAGAGGAAAGTCAAAACATCTACGTCAGGAGACCTCACCAGAGTGACAAAGGGGGCTAAGGAGTAAAAAGAGTCCTACTCTCCAATATATATAATCCTAAGACTCAAAACAGTTTTGTTCAGGACTCAACAATGTCAGCAATTCGATCAAGTAGGGGGCTCCTAAGTTTGGATGGCTCTGATAACAACTTGTAATGCCCAAGATGCGGCTATATCTCCCATGTGTTCGGGCACGACTTAGAGTCATAACCGCATTTTGGTATTGTCGCAAGAAGGGCCATCTTCACACAATCCCATGTACAAGAACAAGGAAAATAAATAGTTGGCTTACAATCGCCACGTCACACAATGATCAAATTATTCATACATCATTCAGAGTACACACAAAGTCTGACTACGGAAAAATCCAAATGAAAAGAAGACAACCTGAAATGCTAAATCCTGATCGTCCCAACTAGGCACCACTACTGATCATCTAGAAAGGAAACATAGTAATGGCCAAGGTCTTCGTCGAACTCCCACTTGAGTTCGGTGGCATCACCTGCACTGGTATCATCGGCACATGCAACTATTTTGGTAGTATCTATGAGTCACGAGGACTCAGCAATCTCAAAACCCGCAAGATCAAGACTATTTAAGCTTATAGGTAGGATGTGGTTATGAGGTGGAGTTGCAGCAAGCACTAAGCAAATATGGTGGCTAACATACGAGTACAAGAGTAAGGTGAGAAACTATGCAACAGGCGCAAAGGTAGAAGTGATCAAGAGGTGATCCAGAAGTACTTATGTTCACACATAACCCAACTGTGTTCACTTCCCAAACCTTGTCTAAAAGAGACCATCACGGTTACACATGCTGTCGGTGTCAAAACCGGCGGATCTCGGGTAGGGGGTCCCGAACTGTGCGTCTAGGCCGGATGGTAACAGGAGACAAGGGACACGATGTTTTTTACCCAGGTTCGGGCCCTCTGGATGGAGGTAATACCCTACTCCTGCTTGATTAATATTGATGATATGGGTAGTACAAGAGTAGATCTACCCCGAGATCAAGGAGGCTAAACCCTAGAAGCTAGCCAATGGTATGATTGTTGTGTATGGAGTTGCTTGCCTACGGACTACAACCCTCCGATTTCTATAGACACCGGATAGGGTTAGGGTTACACAAAGTCGGTTACAATGGTAGGAGATCTTGAATATCCGCATCGCCAAGCTTGCCTTCCACGCCAAGGAAAGTCCCATCCGGACACGGGACGAAGTCTTCAATCTTTTATCTTCATAGTCCAGGAGTCCGGCTGAAGGTATAGTCCGGCTACCCGAACACCCCCTAATCCAGGACTCCCTCAGTAGCCCATGAACCAGGCTTCAATGACGATGAGTCCGGCGCGCAGATTGTTCGGCATTGCAAGGCGGGTTCTTCTCCAAATCTTGTGTACCTGTAGGAATAATGTCCGATTTTTGTAATGTAGTGCTCCTCGGCTTCCACGCCCAATAATGGCCGTCTTCCACGTGTTCAAACGAATGCGAAAAGCCGGGGTGTTTTTACATCCACACCCCTAGCCGTATAAACGAGCCGCCTATTTAACGGGATGGGGATTTAGGTCCAAACCACATCTTCTCCTTTCCGCGAGTTATCATCAGAGCGCTTCCAGCAAAGGTCCATTCCAACATGACCAGCCGTCGCAGCTCCTCCCCTCGCCCCTCCGGTCCCAAACCCGGGGACTGGGAGAGTTGCACCATCCCGCATAGCGAGTTAGCGTCACTTCAGGCCAAGGGATTTCTCCCTCAGGCATACATGGTCCCGGTCCGAGCCGGTCTCGCCACCTACAATGGCGGAAAACAAGCGGAGAGCACCCCCAATCCTTCTAAAGGAGAGCGGGTGTGCCTCGTCCCCTATCTAGTAAGGGGACTGGAATTTCCAATTCATCCATTTCTCCGTGGGCTTCTAGAGTTCTACGGCCTCCAGCTGCACAATCTCACGCCCGCCTCCGTATTGCATATTGCGGTTTTCGTCGCCCTTTGCGAGCTATTTTTAGGCGTTGAGGCTCATTTCGCGCTGTGGAAGAGGTTATTCTGCCTGGTGCCCTGTTCTCAAAAGGGGTCTATATACCAAGTGGGCGGAGCCGAAGTATGGCGCATCGCCGGGACCGCATACCTATCTGGAACCCCAAAGAAGGCGTCCGAGGACTGGCCTTCAGAATGGTTTTATATAGATGACGTTCCACTACCGGACCCTATCCAGGTCGGTCTCCCTGAGTTCAACAGTGCTCCATTGAAGAAACGCTTGAGCTGGCGTCCGCGGAGCTCTCAGAGAGAAAGCGACAGAGACGTCCTTTACCTGATGGGCCGGATAAGACTGTTGGCTCATTCCGGACTAATCATGATTGGAGTCATGGCCGCATGCATTATGCGGGGGGTGGAGCCGCTTCAATATAGAGGCTACCCCATGTGGGATTTCAACAGGGAGGATGACGCCACACGTTACGGTCGTAAGGGGCCAGCCTCAGCTGCCTCCCTAGTAAAGATCTTATCCTCTTTGTACAAGGGAGAAAAGGAGGAATTCCTCCGTGTCAATCCGCAGGCCGGATTTACTATGTACGATCCTCCAAGTTGGGTAAGTGAATAATTGTGCTTGCCCGTTTGTTTTATACTCCCACGGTTAGATATGTAGTCTAACGACTTCAGTGCAGGAACTGCGACAGGAGGTAAAGGATATAAACAGCCGCCCTCCACAGCCCGAGGACCCAGAACGGTCCCTCGATCCGGACTCCGAAGAGGACCTGGACATATCGGTGGAGCTTATCGACGGGGTGTTCCATCAGCTTAGCAATGACAATACCTTGGTAGCCATCATGGCTGATTACCCAGGGTTAATCCCGGCCTCCCAGGTGATAGAAACTGGAGTCTCATTCCCTTGAGAGAGATTCCACTCTCGCGTATTCCGGTGTTTCTGACGACAACCGTGTTTTGCAGGGGAGATTTCCGAGGCAGGAGGCCGAACCTGCGGCGTCTAGCCAACGAGGGGCCGCAGGCCTCGTGGGGCAAAAAGGAATGTAGTCTGGACTGAGATGCCGGCACAAAGGTATAGAGCACCCTCTGTTTCCCTGGTGTTATTTTGTCAGGGCATATTAACGTTCGTGCTATCTTCAGAACGAAGAGACCTCACTAGACTACATCCGGAGAGGTTGCCAATCGCGCCTCCACCAGCCAGGCTCCAATGTCTGGCCAGGAAGCAGAGGCGAGCACAAGGCGCGCACCGGACGCTCCTCCGACAGAGGATGCGGACAGGCTGTCTGCCACAAATTCTGAAGTGGAGAGTGCCATGAACCATAGGCGTCGCCGGACAGTTCTACGGGATGCTTGTTTCTCCCAAGAGGCTTTAGATGCCTTTAATTCAGGAGATGCGTACCTCCGTGCCGCTCAAAATGGTTTAGCCAGAGCCACAGAGCAGTATGTAAAAGACATACGGGTAAGAAAATTTTGGTCAAATATATATATACCAGTAGCCCCCGAGACTTGAAACAGTTAGAGCAACTGATTTAAGGATCATTTAATATGCAGCTTCTTACAGAGAAGAATATCGTACTGTCCCAGGAGCTGGAAAAGTGCAAGTCCCAGCTAGAGGCCGCACTAGCCGCGGCAGGGGAGTCCAAAGAGACCCCCTCAGGTAAGATACCCTTCGAAAGATTAGTATTGTGCGGTGTGGGTGCAAATCTGACAAATCATATTGTAGATGGTGCCGGAATAGATCCGGACAAGCAACAACTCTTATGCCGGCTAAAGGCCGGTGAGAGTATGTTGACAAAGGTGAGGCGAGAGAAGAATGATCTTCAGGATGCCAACACCAAGCTGGACGTCGAACTTAAAGATGTTCGTGGCCAGCTGTCGGACTCCACGAAGGAGAATCAGCGGCTTCGACGCGGCATTTTTAGTAAGTGCTTGAACGAACTTTGAAAAAAGAGTTCGGCGAGGAAGTCGACTAACAGAGTAATGTCTGTAGGTATGCTCATAGGTCGTCCTGCAGAGGAGATGACCGGTTCTATGGGTGACCTTCTTCCCGAACTCGTGCAACTGCACGAGCGAATTCGGCAGGCGATGCGAGGTGTTGCCCAAGCCTTATGGCCTTCCCACTCCATGCCCGAGGGCCTTGGAGAGCTTGCGGAGAAGCTGAAGGGAGCTCGGCGGCGCTTCCGGTTGTGGAAGATATCGGCCTGCCGACAAGGCGCTAGGGAAGCCTGGGCCATGGCGAAGACCCGTTTTATGAGGTCTGACCCAAACCACATGGCCGACGTCGGACCAGTGGGGCTTGATGGGAAGGAGATCCCTGTGAGCTTAGTATACGGCCAAGTAGAGTTGGCCGCAAAGCATTCCCAGCAGGACTGTAAATTAGACAGCCTGTTAGATGGTATAGAAGAGGAATACAATCAGTCAGAATAACTATATAATTTTGAATTGACATGTGTAATGCCTTCTAGCCGGATTGTAGATCGTTTGTCGTTGCCGACCTTTTCGCTTCAACCTCGGGACCTGACGGTCCGGAGTGTGTCCGAATACCATAGCGGTTATATAAGAACCATGGTATGCGTGGAGACCAGGCGTAGGGGTCATTAGTGCTTTATCAGACAAGTGCCCAACTAGTTATGTTATATTACATGGTTAGTAAGAAACATCTTCCAGAGAGAATAGTTCCGTTAGGGGTTCCTTTCGCTGGGAGGCATGCCCTAAAGTGCATGTCCGGACTGCGTAAAAAGACGCAGAAAAAAGCATCTGGGGGCGCATAAAATGAGTAAAAAGATCATCTTTTATCTCACCGACCGAATATTCCCTTAAGAACGCTAGCTTTCGGCTTCACCCAGTCTGAGGTACACATCCGGCTGACCCGGCAGTAACAATCGCAGAGGTGCTCCCTTTACCGCCTAGCCGAACAATCGGGAACGTAGGGGTAAGCACAGGAGCCAGGCAACCCAGCTTGGCCAAAACTTAAGTCATATCGATGCATATAATGGTGAAGAAAAAGGTACATGCGGAAGTTTGACGCATGTGTTGGGCGTGAAGCCCGTATAAATAAGCTTCTGTTAAAGAAGCCCCCAGGTTTAATGAGCGCGAGTGGCGCGTCACTAGATGAGCCTTTAAGGGCTATAAAAGAAAAGAGGGGAAGGAGAGAAATGTAAGACAGAAAAATGCAAAAAATGGACAGAGGAAGGAGACGAACACAGAGTCCGGCGCTAGGCATAGAATCTTCGGAGACGGGTGGCGTTCCACGGGTTCGGCTCGAGTCGGTTATCCGACGCATCTCGCAGGCGGTACGCCCCGCCAGTCAGGACTTGGTCGATTATGAATGGACCTTCCCACTTGGGCTTGAGTTTGTCCTTTTTCTTATCCGGCAGGCGTAGAACTAGTTCGCCAACATTGTAATTTTTGGCCCGTACTTCTCTGCTTTGATATCTTCGGGCCTGCTGTTGATAAAATGCGGAACGGGCTTTTGCCACGTCACGCTCCTCCTCCAGGGCGTCCAAGTTGTCCTGCCGATCGAGCTCGGCTTCTCTTTCTTCGTACATGCGCACTCTAGGTGAGTCATGAATTATGTCGCAGGGCAGAACTGCCTCTGCGCCGTACACCATAAAAAATGGTGTGTATCCGGTGGTGCGATTTGGCGTGGTCCGCAGCCCCCATAGCACGGAGTCGAGCTCCTCTACCCAGTGCGTGTTAGATTCCTTGAGGGACCGCACCAGTCTGGGTTTAATGCCGCTCATGATAAGACCATTTGCACGTTCGACCTGGCCGTTGGTTTGTGGGTGATAGACGGAAGCATAATCGAGCTTGATGCCCATGTTTTTGCACCAGAGTTTTACCTCGTCGGCGGTAAAGTTTGTACCGTTATCGGTTATGATGCTGTGGGGGACGCCATAACGGTGTACAACCCCGGATATGAAGTCTATCGCAGGTCCGGATTCGGCCGTTTTAACAGGCTTGGCTTCTATCCATTTGGTGAATTTATCCACTATGACCAGTAAGTATTTTTCCTATCGGTCCCACCTTTAAGGGGTCCGACCATGTCAAGCCCCCAGACCGCAAAAGGCCAGGTGATGGGTATAGTTTGGAGTGCGGTGGGTGGCATATGGCTTTGGTTGGCAAAAAGTTGGCAACCAGCGCATCGTTGGACTAGGTCCTCAGCGTCTGCCCGGGCCGTCGGCCAATAAAAGCCTGTACGGAAAGCCTTGCTAACAAGGGACCGAGCGGCGGTGTGGTGACCACCGAGTCCGGCATGAATTTCACCCAGAACGTTCCGCCCTTCCTCTTCGGAGATGCACCATTGAAGGACTCCGGTAGTGCTTTTCTTATAAAGCTCTTCCTCATGGACTCTATAGGCTTTAGATCGCCGCACTATGGAGCGGGCCTCGTTCTGGTCCGCCGGGAGTTCCTGCCTAGTAAGGTAGGCTAGGAATGGTTCTGTCCACGGGGCGATGACCGCCATTATTATGTGGGCTGAAGGTGTAATTTCATTGGCAGAGCCTCCAATTGTGTCAGATTGTTCGGCGTCGAGTGGTGCGGCTGGGTCCGGGCTATTATTTGCGGGTTCCCCCTCCCATGCTACGGATGGCTTGGACAATCTTTCCAAAAAGATGTTGGGGGCACTGCATCGCGCTTTGCTCCGATGCGTGCCAGGACATCCGCTGCTTGATTGTTTTCTCGGGCTATATGGTGAAACTCCAGCCCTTCGAACCGAGCTGACATTTTTAGGACGGCGTTGCGGTAAGCTGCCATTTTTGGGTCCTTGGCATCGAAGTCTCCATTTATTTGGGATATCATGAGGTTTGAATCCCCGCGTACCTCTAGGCGCTGGATACCCATGGATACTGCTATCCGGAGGCGATGTAGGAGGGCCTCATATTCGGCTGCATTGTTGGAATCCATGTACATGATCTGGAGCACATATTGGACTGTGTCTCCTGTGGGGGACGTCAGGACGACGCCAGCCCCTAGTCCGGCCAACATTTTGGAGCCGTCGAAATGCATAATCCAGTTTGAATATTTGCCATACTGCGACGAAGTCGGCCAAAACTTGAGATTTAATAGCTCGCTGTGGCTTATAGGTTATATCAAATGGGAGAAGCTCGATGGCCCATTTTGCAATCCGTCCCGTTGCGTCGCGGTTGTTGATAATATCATTGAGCGGTACTTCCGAGGCTACTGTTATGGAACACTCTTGAAAGTAGTGTCGTAGCTTCCGGGATGCCATGAATACCACGTATGCAATCTTTTGATAATGTGGGTACCATGATTTTCATGGAGTGAGGACAGTGGATACATAGTAGACCGGCCTTTGAAGGGGGAATTTGTGTCCATCCGTTTCCCGCTCGACAACGAGCACTGCGCTGACAACTTGATGTGTTGCTGCAATGTACAATAACATTGGTTCGCCGGTGTTCAGCGCGGCCAGGACTGGGTTTGTTGCCAATATGGCTTTTATTTCATCAAGTCCGGCCGTGGCGGCCTCCGTCCACTCGAAGTGTTCGGTGCGCCGAAGGAGGTGATAGAGGGGTAGTGCCTTTTCTCCCAAGCGGGAGATGAAGCGGCTTAAAGCCTCCATGCATCCGGTTAATTTTTGTATTTGTTTGAGGTCCTTTGGGATATCCAATTGTGACAAAGCTCGGATCTTGGCTGGATTTGCTTCAATTCCTCTACCGGATACAATGAAGCCCAAGAGCTTTCCAGCTGGAACGCCGAAGACGCATTTTTCCGGGTTGAGCTTGATGTCATATTTTCGGAGGTTATCGAATGTAAGTCTCAAGTCGTCTACTAGAGATTCGACATGTCTTGATTTGACGACCACATCATCCACATACGCCTCCACTGTTTTGTCGATCTGATTTGCCAGACATGTCTGGATCATGCGCTGATATGTTGCGCCGGCGTTTTTCAGCCTAAAGGGCATTGTGTTGAAGCAGAATGGGCCGTATGGTGTGATGAATGCTGTTGCGGCTTGGTCTGATTCTGCCATCTTGATTTGTTGGTATCCAGAGTATGCGTCGAGGAAACACAACGAGTCGTGTCCTGTGGTGGCATCGATAATTTGATCGATACGGGGGAGGGGGAAGGGATCCTTTGGGCAAGCCTTGTTAAGGTCTTTAAAATCGACACACAGGCGCCAGGATTTGTCCTTATTTGGTACCATCACCAAGTTTGCTAGCCAGTCCGGATGTTTTATGTCTCTAATGAATCCGGCCTCCAATAGCTTGGCTAGCTCCTCTCCCATAGCCTGTCTCTTGGGTTCGGAAAAACGCCGAAGGGCTTGTTTGACAGGTTTGAATCCTTTTAGGATATTTAAGCTGTGTTCGGCCAGCCTGCGTGGGATCCCTGGCATGTCTGAAGGGTGCCAGGCGAAAATGTCCCAGTTCTCTCATAGGAACTCTCGCAGTTCGGCGTCTACATCAGGGTTCAGTCGTGCCCCGATGGAAGATGTTTTATTGGGGTCCGTTGGATGGACCTGGAATTTGACTATTTCGTCGGCTGGCTTGAAGGATGTGGATTTGGATCTCTTATCGAGTATCACATCATCCCTGTTAACCGTGGAGCGGAGCGCAGTCAGTTCCTCGGCCGCTAAGGCTTCGGATAGTGCCTCAAGGGCTAATGCGGCCGTCTTGTTTTCGGCGCGGAGTGCTATGTCCGGATCATTAGCTAGAGTGATAATTCCATTCGGCCCGGGCATCTTAAGCTTCATGTACTCGTAATGGGGTATTGGTTGGAAGATTGTGAATGCTTCCCGCCCTAGTAAGGCGTGATATCCGCTCTAAAACAGGGCCACCTGAAACATGACTTCTTCGGACCTGTAATTATCCGGCGTGCCGAACACCACATCTAGTGTGATTTTTCCTGTGCAGCGCGCTTCCCGACTGGGGATTATTCCTCTAAAGGTTGTGCTGCTTCGCTCGATGCGGTTCCAGTCTATTTCCATTTTTTGAAGGGTTTCCTCATAAATGAGGTTCAGTCCGCTGCCTCCACCCATGAGCACCTTGGCGAGGCGAAAGCCGTCCACTATGGGACTGAGGACCAATGCGGCTGGTGCTCGGGCTGTTCAGAATCTAGGTTCATCACTTGCGTTGAAGGTAATAGCAGTGTCGCTCCATGGATTTATTGTTGCAACTTGATAGACTTCGGCGAGGCTGCGGAGTGTTCTTTTTCGCATATTGTTTGATGCGAAAGTCTCGAAGACTGTAAGAACGGTACTGGTGTCCTCGGGCTGGCTTTCTGCGGCCTCCAGGATTAAGAGGTCCTCGCCAATTTTGGCCACCTGCCGGAGTATCCAACATGCTCTAAGGCTGTGAGTTGGTGTGGCGTCCTCTGTACTGTGAATTCTACAGGGTCCATCAAGCCACCTTTCCAGTACGGTTCCATGCCCTGTAGAGGGTTTTGGCTTTTTGGTGTTTATCCCGGGTGTCCTATGATGATGCACCCTCTTAGTTCGGACGGGATTACTATTCAAGGCCGGATTATCCCAAAATTTTATTTCGGTTTTCCAGGCGCTTTCCATCGCACAGTATTTTTGTACTATGGACGCCAAGTCAGCGAAGCGTGTAATATCACGACGACTTACGGCGTTAAGGATTCCCTCGTCCGTGCAATTACTGCAGAAAATTGAGATTGCGTCTCCCTCGCGGCAATCCTTTATCCTGTTCATAACCAGGAGGAATCTGGCCCAGTAATGATGTACTGTTTCCTCGGGCCTCTGCCTGATTTGGGAGAGATCGCTTATGTTCGGGTGGGCGGGTGTCGTTGAATCTGAAACCTCACCCAATCCAAGATTCGGAGGCCGAAGAGTTTCCGAACTCTGAAGTTCGGATTCTTGGATGTTGTCCAACGAATCTAGCCCGTTGCCTGATCCTAAGCTCAGGTCTTGAGTTACATCCTCCTCTCCGCGGGTATCCGGCTTGGAGGAGTCGGGAATTCGGACGTAGCTAGTCCTTAAAATAGATGAAGGGTCGCCGCACTGCGCCTCTACCACGGCAACGTGGTGGGTGACTTGGGGAGAGTTAATTTCTCTTAGATCGGGTTTAAGCCCAACCTGGTCGTAATCCGTAGCGACCCCCAGGGCGGCGATGCGATCCAAGAGCTTGTTTATGGAAGAGAGCTCCATTGGATCTAGCTGCTCGACGAGCTCCGAGCTGACGTGTAGGTTGCTTTTGATGACCCGAGAGGTCACCGTCGGCGCAACAGCCGAACAGGCGGTCATGAGGAAACCACCTAGCCGGAGGGTTTGGCCGACAGCCAAGGCTCCCTTAGCAACGGCGCTATCTTTAAAGACGGGAGGAGGCATCCTTCCTGATTGTGACGGCACAGAGGAACTCTCAAGGAAAGCACCAATGTCGGTGTCAAAACCGGCGGATCTCGGGTAGGGGGTCCCGAACTGTGCGTCTAGGCCGGATGGTAACAGGAGACAAGGGACACGATGTTTTTTAGCCAGGTTCGGGCCCTCTTGATGGAGGTAATACCCTACTCCTAGTTGATTAATATTGATGATATGGGTAGTACAAGAGTAGATCTACCCCGAGATCAAGGAGGCTAAACCCTAGAAGCTAGCCTATGGTATGATTGTTGTGTATGGAGTTCATTGCCTATGGACTACAACCCTCCGGTTTATATAGACACCGGATAGGGTTAGGGTTACACAGAGTCGGTTACAATGGTAGGAGATCTTGCATATCCGCATCACCAAGCTTGCCTTCCATGCCAAGGAAAGTCCCATCCGGACACGGGACGAAGTCTTCAATCTTGTATCTTCATAGTCCAGGAGTCCAGCTGAAGGTATAGTCCGGCTACCCGAACACCCCCTAATACAGGACTCCCTCACATGCGGTTGGTGTATTTTAACTAAGTCGAGTGTCAAGCTCTCTAGAACCGGATATTAACAAATTCCCATCTGCCACATAACCGCGGGCACGGCCCTCGAAAGTTATACCCAGCAAGGGTGTCCCAACTTAGCCCATCACAAGCTCTCATGATCAACAAAGAATTTTCCTTCTCCCGGAATAACCCGATCAGTCTCGGAATCTCGGTTACAAGACATTTTGACAATGGTAAAACAAGACCAGCAAGACCTCCTGATTGTGACGACAGATCCCGATAGGAGCTGCACATATCTCGTTCTCAGGGCACACCGGATGGGACAAGCCACGTGTAAAACCATCCCTCGAGTTTCCCCGAGGTGGCCCCGCAGGCTGCCCGGTTCGGACCAACACTCAGAGCAGCACTGGCCCAGGGGGGGGGGGGTTTGATTAACAATTCCTTGGGTTAATTACTACCTAGGCAAATTTTATTTGTTATTAGGCAAATGGTAAAGCCAAGGTTGGGCCTTGCTGGAGGAGTTTTATTCAAAGCTAACTGTCAAGGGGGTCCCATAACCGCAACCGCGTAAGGAATGCAAAATCAAGGAACATAACACCGGTATAACGGAAACTAGGGTGGAAAGAGTGGAACATAACACCGAGCAAAAGGCCAAGCCTTCCACCATTGGCAAAGTATATAAATGCATTAATTAAATAAGAGATATTGTGATATCCCAACATATCCATGTTCCAAACATGGAACAACCTACAAGGCACCTGCAACTAGCAACGCTCAAAGAGGGGCTAAGCAAAAGCAGTAACATAGCCAAACAACAGTTTGCTAAGAAGGTGGGTTAGAGGCTTGACATGGAAATATGGTAGGCATGATAAACAAGTGGTAAGTAGCGCTACATAGAGATAGAACAAACAACTAGCAAGCAAATATAGAAGTGATATCAGTGGTAATGATCATCTTGCTTGCAAAGTTATCAGGGTTGTCGAAAGATTGCTCCTCGTAAACATGCTCGACAGGATCCTCGTTCACGAACTCGTCTCCCGGCTATACCCAAAGCAAGAACAAAAGCAAGGGAACAATAATCAAACACGGTGCAATGCACAAGCAACATGATGCAAGACATGGCATGTGATGAAAGATATGATGTGCAATGCATATGGGTACTCCGGAAGGGGAAAGATGATCATGGCATCAACTTTCCAAACCAAGCATGCCACTCGATAGGTTGGGAGATTTCGAATGAAATCGATATGATGATCATCGGAAATGGATGCACGGTTTGCAAATGACAAGCAATACAAGATATGATGCAATCTGCCTAAAACAGCAACATGGCCACTTAGATGCAAGGTGTAAATATACTACAACACTCCAACATAAAAAACACATGGAAGTGTAGTACAGGTGAGGCTCTACAGATTATGAACACTGAGCTACTGCTAGAACTCAATAGAACAAGTCTAAAACAGCATGGCAAGAATGCAAATGACAACAGTTTAACAGACTTGGCAGAAATTCATTGATCATGACAGAACAACATCAGGTTGCAATGTCCTATTAAACTAGATGCTACAGGAACATATTACATTACACAAGATCATGGCATGATAGTACTAAATGCACTTAACAAAACTACCTTACTGAACTTGTCCCAAAGACCCACAGAAATGATGGTAGCATCAATGCAAACATGGCAAATGATATGAAACAGGTCCTAGACTTAGAGGAAATCATGGCATGGCATAAAAAGATTCATGATAGCAACTTTGCAAGCTTGTGGCACTCATCACAGTGCACTAAATGGCATGGAATAAAATCTAGCATGAAGTAGATATGAAAAGAAAGCTACACATGTGCCAAAATACCACATAGCATGTTTGAATTTAATCACACAAAAATGGCAAAACAATAACATAATGTAAAATGACATGGTAATGAACTTGCTCAAATGCAAAAAACTAATGCAACCACTGTATTGGTGGGCTTTTTCTAGCCCAAAAACCTATATAATATGTTGGGGTCACCATAGAAAAATCACCACAAATGTTAGAAACGCAAAACTGCCTGAAATGGAATATGATAGAATAGGCATTTTCACAAAAGGGAAATGTCCGGAAATGGACTAGCCAGGAAAGGAAAGATGCTATATGCTAGAAATGGAAATTCGTTGGGGTAAGGGAAAAAGGAGGAGGGCGCTGAGAGGCTGGCTGGTGGGACCCTGCTGGGATGTGAGTATGACATCTGTGTCTGGCCTGTCAGTGACCCATCTAAACGAGAAAAGGGGGGGTTTACTAGTGCCCGCGGGGGATTGAACCCAGGTCGCCTGGGTGGTACGGCAAGGCTCGAGCCACTTGACTATGCGGCATGCTCGTCAGAGAGGGGGAGGTGTTGGTTTTTGGACCAACCCAGCCGAGCTCTGCCGGCGACGAGCGTGACGCGGCGGAGGTCACCGGAGAAGCCTACGATGGGTTAGCGGGGTGGCGGCATGGCTGTTCTGAAGCGCGAGAGGGTCCTGCGCTCATGCTTGGTACGCACAACGCCCAGTGGCGACGGGAACGCTGCCGGCGACGAGGTCCAGAGACGACAACGGTGAGCTTGAACTCGATGAGCCATGGGGTTAAACAAGCGGCAGCGGGCACAGATCTAGCCTACGCGTCGAGGAGAACAAGATGGACAAGTGCAGGCGATCTACGGGGGACGGATCACTCGTCCATGACGAGGTCCTACGGTGGCGCGCGCGGGTGCTCGAGGTAAACGACGACGGATCGATCTAGTGAAGGGGAAAAGGGATGGGGGACACGTGTGCTCACCAGGATCTCGGGGGAGAGCTCCGTTGGTAGGGAGGTGGACGGAGATGGCAACGGAAGCGGCCGAACACGGCAGCGGCCGAAGATGATGAGGAAGATGAAGACGTAGCAGCGACTCGTTCCGGCTCCACGTAGACGATGTAGTGGACGTAGTCTACATCGTGGAAGGCGGCAGACACGATCTGCGGGGATGAGGATGACGGGGTTCACGCTGGGGAAGACAACGCGCTCCTGGATGCATTCGGGACGCGGTCGAGCTGGTGTATCTGGTGGCAAAGGTTGCCTGGCGGCGGTGACGGCTAGAGGTAGAGGGAAACCCTAGGGAGCGGCTGGACAAGGAGATGGGTCTTAAAGGGGCTAGGGCGAGCGGTGCGAGCTCGCGGTGGCGTGGCCGTGGCCATGTGCGTGTGCGGGAGAGGGGGACCGAGGTAGGGGAAAGGTGGGTACGGGCGTAGCGGTAGTCGCTGTCAGCTAGAGCCGGCTATGCCACGTGGGTGTGAGGCAGAGGGTGTGTGCGGGTGAGCGGATTAGAAAAAGGAGTGAGGGAGAGGCGCAGGCAGGCCGAGCGGGCTGGGGCTAGAACTGCTGCTGGACCGGTCTGGAGGCCGAGGCCCAGGTACGCTGATGCTGGCTTGCGCTATTCTCTTTTTCTTTTCTTCAGACAGAAAAATAAAGAGAAATGCACAGGGGAAAGGAGAGGTGTATGAGAGATATGAGAATACCCTCATGACCCTGGAATTCTGCCCTATTTGATAAAATTAAGTTGGGCACTTTTAGAGGTAGAAAAATAAAACAAGTATGAACAAAATTCAAACTTGAGGCATTTTTGAACCTAACCAAATCAACTCCAAAATAGGTGAAACTTGGCAGAGAGGTTTAGGACATGGTGCAAGATTTATAGGGAGAAAATGAACATTAATGGAGTAGTGCAACATGGGACTTACAAAAAGGAAGAAAGGGGTAGGAGGAGAAGTGATGGTCCATGCATCACCCATGGAGCATGCAACAATATAACATGCATGAAAACAAACACACAATGCACATGATGCTCATGGTAACAACATGAATGACCAAACACAAAGCTATACTTCATATGACCATGATGCAACATATGATGGCATAGAGAAATATAACAAGACAATGCAAAAGTAGAACAACTACGAAAAACAAAAGATGAAACCCAAGAGGAATTGGAATAAGATCAAGTGGATATATCACTCAAAAAAGGGAAGTTTTACATCTGGGGTGTTACAAAGTCATTGAGCATCGAAAACCAAGAGGTGAACCACCAATCACAACCTGGGCGCAAATGAAGGATGTCATGAGAGCGCGCTTTGTGGTAACCTACTACAACTGTGACCTCTTCAAGCGACTACAACTCCTCAAGCAAGGAACAAAGAGTGTTGAAGAGTACTAGAAGGAAATGGAAATTTCCATGATACGAGCTAATGTAATGGAAGATGATGAGCAAACTATGGCACATTTCTTGAATGGACTCAACCATCCTATCAAGAAGATCGCCGACTTACAACCATACTCAAACCTCATCGAGCTAGTGCACACCAAGGCGGAGCGGCAAGTGCAAGATGACTTCAAATACGCCAAGTCCTCTTCCAAGACATGTGGCTCCAACAACCAAGCTTCAATGACTCCACTGCCTTCTACCTCAACCAAACCTCCTACAAGCAACAATGAGAAGTCAAATTACAAGAAAACTTTGACAACCTCAAGTCGTCCTCCTACTACAAGCAACTTAAAGTCGAGACCTTAATCATCTACAACTCCAAAGGATGAGACCATCAAGACAAGTTCCATCATATGCTTCACATGCGACGGCCAAGGCCACAAGGCCTTCGAATGTACCAACAAGCGCACTATGATTCTCAATGACGACGGTACATACGACTCCTTGAGTGAAGGAGAAATGGAAGTGTCGGCATCCTGGGAACGTGGGTACCCAGACTTACCTGCCTACGGCCCACGGCGTGGCTCCATCAGCGGCCCGGTATGAACCAGTTATGGCAACAACGACTCAAGACCCTCGCGAGGCGGATGACACCAAGACCTCCCTAGGGGGCGGCCTCAGTAGGTTGCCTCCCGAGGAGCAGAGATATCAAGGCAAGGTGCACCTCGCGAGGTGCACATGACGTGAGCCACGACGACCAAGGCCAAGCGGGCGCCAGCGGGTGCAGCGCACCAGTTTCCCCTTTGGTGCCAAGGGGGCAAGCGCAGGAAGACAAGACACAGGTTATCGTGGAGCCCGATATAGCGTCACCCCTAGAGCCTTTGCCGGCTAAGACTACTTTTGTCAGGATAAATTGTACTAGTTCTCTCCCTTTGAATTTGGCCGTTGTGGGATCCCTTCCCGCCTACATTTGGGGAGATGACCTAGGCCACTATAAATTGGACTTAGCCACCACCAGAGAGAGGATTAGATCATTCAGACCATCCTCACACCCACCAGCTCATTGACCTCAACAACACCTAACCTCCTGAGGCTGTTCACCCATTGTACCATTTCATCCTCGGCCCCTCGAGGCAATCCACCACAAAGCTGGAGTAGGGTATTACACCGCAAGGTGGCCCGAACCAGGATAAACTGTTGTGTCTCTTGTCCCTTGTGTTCGTCGAGCTAGGCTGTGGAATTGTTGGGCCGGAAGGTTAGGGAGAAGGAGTTCTTCATACGCATCCCAGTGTTCGAACCTCTCAGGGTGTGCGAAGCCTGGAATCCGACATTTGGCACGCCAGGTAGGGGTGCGTCGAAGCTTCTCTTCCATCGATCGACTCGCTGCCGCTCCACTGTCTACATGGCTGATGCTCGCAGAGCCCGTGCTGAGCGTCGAGCCGCTATCGCCGAGCGCATCGCCCAGGCGGCGCCAGTCAGTAGGCCTCCTTGTCGTCCTCCATCACCAGCCGCCAACGCCATCACCAGCCAGGCGGGGCACGAGAAGCAAACTTCATCGCAGCATCCCTCCATGCGGTGGGACGAATGCATCGCCACCACATCGCTGACCCTGGTCGGCTCATCGTCCCACGCTCGTCATGGCCCAGCGAACGCACAGGCTGCATTGCTTAGGTGTGTGAGCTTCTACGTTACCTCCTAGTCGACGACCTCTATGAAGACTGGCTGGACCGCATCGCCGAGCTAGTCAGCGCGGCTGGGGGCTCGCCTGCACCATCCTCCTCACTACCTCGTCTGCCGCCTGCTATTGGTGACGTAGCCCATGGAGGGCCTCCGCGACCTCTGCATCAAGATGTCGCCCTCGGTCCAAGACATGCGGCCCCGCGGTGTGACCCTCCACGCCGGCGCCCGCGCATGAAGAAGAAAGCTGTCGGGAGGTCCAACGGCCGCAAGAAGGTGCCCCAACGCTCCCATCACCGCCATGACAAGACCCCGCGCCGCCTGCAGTGGTGGTGCGCGAGCACCAAGATCAGGCCCCACCTCCACGACGGGCTCTAGTGACCACAACGGGCTGCCGAGCCTTCACCCCTGAGCTATGCAGCGTCGTCTGGCCAGGCATGTTCAAGCCTGACCTGCCTCCACACTACGACGGCACCCTCGAGCCTGCGGAGTTCCTGCAGCTCTATGAGCTGAGCATCGACGCGGCCAGCGACGACAAAAAACTCATGGCAAACTGGTTCCCCATGGCCCTCAAGGATGGCGCATGCTCGTGGCTCCTATATCTACCCATGGGATCGAGCTCCTCCTGGGGCGAGATGTGTGAGAATTTCGTCGCCAACTTCTAGGGCACTCGCGGCCGCCCACCTACAGCGAGTGACCTGCGGCACATCAAGCAGCAGCCTGGGGAGACCCTGCAGAAGTACATCCAGCGCTTCAATAGTGTTTGCTTCAAGATCCCCAAGGTTTCTGATGAAGCCATCATCTCAGCGTTCTTCGATGGCGTCCGCGATGTCAAGATGATGGAGGAGCTCGCCATCCATGAGGACATGTGCATGGATCTGGAGATGTTCAACATGGCTACCAGGTGCGCGAGAGCTAAGGAGGGGCGCCTCTCCCTCCTCGAGCTCCAGCTGCCGACCCAAAAGACAAGAAGGCCAAGGCCAAGGATGTGAACCACATGGGGGCTGTCGTGCTTGCCGCGGAACCAGAGATGAAGCGCGGCTGCGACCAACCGGAGTTATCCAAGGGCAGCCGTCCTTTCTACATCTTCCACAACATACACAGCCACAACACCAATGACTGTCAGGAGCTCAGGGCCATCTGCGACGGGCGCCTCGGTCGACGCCCCGAGCGCAACGATCGAGTCCTCGGTCATGGAGGAGGCAGAAGTGGAGGATGATGGGATGGCCGTGGCCCCCACCAGGAGTGGCGCGACCAGCCTCGCAAGGATCAATGGCAAGGCCAGCCTCGCAAGGGCGCCTGGAGGGACCAGCCTTGTGAGGACCGTCCTCAGGGCAATGCCGGCCTCCCTCCGCTGCCACCACCACCAAGGAGGAACGACGACCACCACCAGGACGAGGGGGCTAGGGGCTTCCAGCAGCCTCACGCCGTCGCTTGCATTTTGGGTGGCGCTCAGGCCCCATCATCCCACCGCATCTTCAAGTAGTTCGCTCGTGATGTGAATGCGGCTCTCCCCAGGCTCGACGGCACATGCTCGCACAGGTGGTCCAAGTGCACCATCACTTTCAGCTCGTCTGACCAGCTCAAGTGCGCGACAACTGTCGGCGCTCTCCCAATGCTCTGCTCGCCTGTCATCAGCAATGTCCTTTTCACCAAGACCCTCATCGATGGTGGTGCGGGGCTCAATGTCCTTTCCATCAAGATGTTCGACCACATCCAAGTGCCATATGATCAGCTGCAGCCCACCAAGCCCTTCTCGGGAGTGATCGATGGCTCTACCACTCTGATAGGGCATATCCACCTCCCCGTCACCTTCGGCCAGCGCGACAGTTACCACACAGAGCTCATCGACTTCAACATCGTTCACATCCGCCTCCCGTACAACGCCATCCTTGGGTATCTGGCCTTGGCCAAGTTCATGGATGTGACCCACCATGGCTACAATGTCCTCAAGATGCCAGGGAACAGCGACATTATCACGATCGCTTGCGAGGAAAAGGATGTGGTGTGTTCCCTCGTGCGTGCCTACCAGTCCGCGACAATTGAAAACCCAGACAACGAAGGCGCCATCTACCCTCCTGAGGCTGTCCCCAAGAAGAAGAAGCAGCTACTCCGCCAAGAGCCTCAGGAGAGCGGCATCTCCAGCGGCACCACCACAGGATTAGCGCCCACGGATGAGGTGCCTCCCTCTCGTGTATAGGAAGGCGTGCCCGGTGCCCTCCTCAGGCTGGTCTTGGGGGCTCTCTTCTGGAAAGCCTCTGACTTAGCCAACGTCATGAGGGAGGCGCTCGGGCACCACATGGAGGCATGCTTCATCACACGCTTCCCTCATGAGGGCACTAGGCACAGGGTGCCAGGTGCTCAGGAGTTCATCAAAAAGACAACCGAGGAGCTTCAAGAAGTGAGAGCCATGCGTGGCGACCACCGCCTACCACCTGGCGCGGCTCCTTGTCCTGGCAAGGACAACGAGCTATGCGTCTATGTCAACATCCCAGGGCTCAACAGAGCCGCAGCTCAGGAGCGATTCTGGCCTTCGCGCATTGGTCGGTGTGAGGGCCCACCTCACAACTATGTTCACATGCCTTTTGGCTTGCTGAGCGCGGCTGTCACCTTCCAGTGTTGCCTGCGAAGCATCATGGCTGCTTAGGAGGAAGGGCACCATGCGGTCCTGGCGGACGCGGCAACGATTCTTCACGAGCCTCCAAAGCCTCTAGAGCCTCCCAAGGTTCAGGACCTTGGCAGGTCGTGAGGGGCCACCTTTTCGGCACGCATCTTCCGCTACCTTGACACTTCTTCAGCAACGGCACTAGGTGACATCTACCACTTTATTCAGTTCGGGGTGCCCCTTGGGCTACATTATCCCCAAGTCGCATGGGCCTGTCCCTGCGGCACGTGTCCTTTTGCATCTTTAGTTTACCTTGTTGGGGGCGCCCCTCGGACTGCATCATCCCCAGGCCGCGTAGGGTCCGCCCATGCGACATGTATCGTTCTTGCATCTATCTGGACTAGCTTTACCTCCCCCCGTGGGTTACTTTAAGATTATTACATGCCTGTCCGGTACTTCGATACCATGAACGTCGCACGCCCTTGCAAGCCCACCCACGATCGCCTCATGATTAAGGAGTGGCACGACGTCTGTGCTCGGGTCCGTCCATCCAGTGTCGCTAAACCCAAGAGGCTGAGCTCCGACTCGCCGGGGCAGCTCCCATGTACGTCACCTCCCACTGTCCTTGGTGCCTTTTTCTCGCATGAGCTAATCATGGGCGGATGAGCTAGGGCGCGTGACCCGGTGCCTCGCCACGACGAGAGCCGCGTGCCGGTTGCCTTTCTTTAGGATTTTCGCATGAGAAGACCGGGCACGGCGTCTGTGCTTGGGTTCGTCCCTGCAGCGTTGATAAACCCAATGACTGAGCTCTGTCTGGTGGGCCGGCCCCGTTCACGTCACCTCCTGGCGTTGTTGGTGTCGGCGTTCTAGGACCAGGGGTGCCCAGACTTGCCTACCTGCGGCCCAGAGTGGAGCTCCACTAATGGCCTGGTACGGCCCATCTTCAGCAGCAAAAACTCAAGACCCTCGTGAGGGGCCATGCCTCACGAGGCGGACGACACCAAGACCTCCTAGGCGCAGCATCTCTAGGCTGGCTCCCGAGGAGCGGAGATATCTATGTAGGGAGCACCTCGCGGGGTTCACGTCACGTGAGCCATGACGACCAAGGCCAGGCGGGTGCCAGCGGGCGTAGTGTACTAGTTTCCTCTTTGGTGCTAAGGCGGCAAGTGTAGGCGCGGGGTCCCGAGGCACCATGCAAAGGTTTCCATATCAGTGCAACAAGACCAAGACCACTAGGATGGTAGGGCGGGGGTCATGGCGGATCCCACAGCAGCATCACCACCATATCCTTTGGCAGGCGAAGACCACCTTTTGTCAGGATAGCTTGTACTAGTTGTCTCCCTTCAAACTTGGCCGTTGTGGGATCCCTTCCCGCCGAACATTTGGGAAGAGGACCAAGGCCTCTATAAATAGGACCTAGGCACCACCGTAGAAACAATCGGATCGAGGATTGGACCCATTCCATCCTCACATCCACCAGCTCACCAAGCTCAAGAACACCTCTCCTACTGAGGTTGTTCATCCACTATACTAGTTCATCCTTAGCCTTCGAGGCAATCCACCACCATGCAGGAGTAGGGCATTACACCACACGGTGGCCCGAACCAGTATAAACCTCTGTGTCTCGTGTACTTTGGGTTCGTCAAGCTAGGCCGTGGAATCTTGAGCAAGCCAGCTATGGGGGAGAGTACTTCATGCACACCCCAGAGTTCGAACCTCACAAGGGTTTGCCGGAACCTGTAATCCGACATTTGGCTCGCCAGGTAGGGGTGCGCCGGAGCTTTTCCTCCATCGATCCATGCTTCACCGCTCCACCAGACCCATGGCCGACGCCCGTCGAGCCCGCGCTGAGTGCAGGGCCACTCTCAACGCCCGTGTCGCCTAGAAAGTGCCCGTCAACGGACCTCCTCACCGCTCTCCGTCACCCGCTGCCAATGCCGCCACTGGCCCGGCAGCAAACGAGCAGCAGGCTTCATCGCTGCACCCCTCTGTGCGGCGGGACAGACGCACCGTAACCCCGTCGCTGACTCCGGCTGGTTCATCATCCCACATTCGCCGCGGGCCTACGGACGCGCAGGCTGCGCTGCTCATGGGGTGCGAGCTGCGCTACCGCCCCGTCGACAACCTCTACGAGGATTGGCTAGACCGCATCCCCGAGCTCTTTAGCGCCGCTGGGGGCTCTCCTGCACCATCCCTCTTGCTGCCTCATCCGCCTCCTGCTGCCGGCAACGTGGCTCATGGAGCTCTGCCACCTCCATGTCAAGACGTCGCCCTCGCACCAAGACGCGTGGCCCTGCGGCGCGACCCACCGCGCGGGGCGCCCGCGCATGAAGAATGAAGCTGCCAGGAGGTCCGTCGGCCGCAAGAAAACACTCATGTGCTCCCTGCACCACCACGTCAAGACCGTGCGCCGCCCGTGGCAGCAGCGCTTCGGTACCAAGACTAGGCTCCACCTCCACGGCGGGCTCCAGTGACCATAGCTGGCTGCCGTGCCTTCATCCCCGATCTTCGCAACATCGTCTGGCCCTGCAAGTTCAAGACCAACCTGCCTCCACCATACGACGGGACCCCTGACCCTACTGAGTTCTTGCAGCTCTATGAGCTGAGCATCGAGGCGGCCAACGACAATGAGAAAGTTATGGCGAACTGGTTCCCCATGGCTCTCAAGGATGGCATGCGCTCGTGGCTCCTGAACTTTCCCGCAGGATCGATCTCCTCCTGGGGAGAGATGTGCGAGCGCTTCGTCGCCAACTTCCAAGGCACGCGCGACCGCTCTCCTGCTGCTGGCGACCCACGGCGCATCAAGTAGCAACCTGGGGAGACTCTTCAAAAGTGTATCCAGCGTTTCAACAGTGTTCGCCTCAAGATCCCCAAGGAGATGGACGAGGCCATCATCTCAGCATTCTCTAATGGCGTCTGTGATGTCAAGATGAAGGAGGAGCTCGCCATCCACAAGGACCTATGCATGAGAGTTGAGGAGGGGCGCCTCCCCCTCCTCTAGCTTCTAGCCGCTGACCCATAAGACGAGAAGGCCAAGACCAAGGACGGGAAGCGCAAGGGAGTGGCCATGCTCGCGGCTGAGCCAGAGATGAAGCACGGCTGCGACCACCCTGGGTCATCCAAGGCCAACCGCCCATTCTGCGCCTTCGACAACGTGCACAACCACAACACTAACGACTGTCAAGAGCTCAGGGTCATCAGTGATGGGTGCTTCGGCCGACACCTCGAGCGCAACGACCGAGGATACGACCGAGGAGGAGGACGAAGTGGAGGACGCTGGGATGATCGTGGCCCCCGCCAGGAGTGGCGCGACTGGCCTTGTGAGGACGGCTGGTAGGACTAGGATCGTGAGGGCGCCTAGAGGGATCAGCCTCGTGAGGAGCAACCTCAATGGAAGGCTGACCTTCCTCTGTTGCCACCACTGCCAAGGAGGAACGACGACCATCACCAAGACGAGGGGGCTGGGGGCTTCCAGGAGCCGCACGCTAGCGCTTGCATCTTGGGTGGCGCTCAGGCCCCAGCCTCCCAACGCATCTTCAAGTTGTTCGCGTGTGAGGTGATCGCGGCTCTCCCCAGGCTCCATGTCACGCACCCTCTCAGGTGGTCCAAGTGCACCATTACCATTAGCTCGTCTGACTAGCTCAAGTGCGCGGCAACTGTCGACGCCCTTATGATGCTGTGCTCACCCATCATCAGCAATGTCCTTGTCACCAAGACCCTCATCGACCCGCGGCGCAGGGCTCAAAATTCTCTCTGTCGAGACATTCGACCGCCTCCAAGTGCCGTACGATGAGCTGCAGCCAACCAAGCCCTTCTCAGGAGTGACCGATGGCTCCACCACCCCGGTAGGGCAGGGCCGCCTCCCTGTCACCTTTGGCCAGCGCGACAACTACCACACCGAGCTCATCGACTTCGACGTCGCCCACATCTGCATGCCATACAATGCCATCCTTGGGTATCCAGCCCTGGCCAAGTTTATGGCAGTGACCCACCACGGCTACAATGTCCACAAGATGCCAGGAAGCTATGGCATCATCACAGTCGCCTGCAAGGAAAAGGATGCGGTGTGCTCTCTCGAGTGCGCTTACCAGGCCACAGCAGCCAAAAACCCAGATAACAAAGGCAACGTCTACCCTCCTGAGGCTGTCCCCAAGAAGAATCAACAGCTGCTCTACCAAGGGCTTCAGGAGGGCAGAGTCTCCTGTGGCACCACCTCAGGATCTGCGCCCATGGATGGGGCGCCTTCCTCCCTCGCATAGGAAGGCGTGCCCGGAGCCCTCCTCAGGCTGGGCTCGGGGGCTCCCTTCTGGAGGGCCTCTGACTTAGCCAATGTCACGAGGGTGGTGCTCGGGCACCACGTCGAGTCATGCTTCAACGCACGCTTCCCTCATCAGGGCACAAGTCATGAGCTGCATGGTGCTCAAGAGTTCATCACCAAGACCACCAAGGAGCTTCAAGAGGCAAGAGCCATGCGCGGTGACGGGCGCCCACCACAAGGCGCAACTCCTTTTCCTGGTGCGGACGACGAGCTACGCATCTGCGTTGATGTTCTAGGGCTCAACATGGCTGCATCTCAAGGGCGCTACTGGCCATCGAGTGTTGGTCGGTGTGGGGGTCCCCCACATAGCTACGTTCGCATGACCTTCGGCCTGCCGAATGCAGCTGTCGCCTTCCACCGGCTCCCGCAGGGCCAGGCGCCAGGCTGTTTTGGGGGAGGAGGAGCCGGAACCTCCGGGGTCCCCTGGGAACCGGCCGTCGGACGACTCATGAGGAGCGACTTCTTCAGCGCGCATCTTCAGCCGCTCCAACACCTCGGCAACAATGGTGCCAAGTGACATTTTCTGGTTTATTCAGCTGAGGGGGGCCCTCAGGCTGCATCATCCCCAGGTCGCACGAGCCTTTCCCGGTGACGTGTATCTTTTTGCATCTCAGGCTTACCCTGTTGGGGGCGCCCCTCGGGCTGCATCATGCCCAGGTCGCACACGTCCGTCCCTGTGGCATGAATCGTTCTTGTATCATTCTGAACTAGCTTGCCTCCTTACATGGGTTGCTTTATGATTATCGCCTCCCTAGTTATTACTCATCGCGGCCTTCCCGTTGCTGATCGACCACTTGCTCATCCCCAACGGGGGTTTCAAATGCTGGCACGGCGCTTGTGGTCGGGTCTGTCCCTGCAACACTTATAAACCTGTGCGATCGAGCTCTGGCTTGCGGCCCACTCCGCGCACGTCACCTCACCAGATCCGCAGTGCCTTGATCTTCTTGCGGAAGGGTCAATGGCAGGACGGCAAACATGGCTATGAGCTGCACACTCTCCTCGCACTAACATGCAGGGATCTCTGGAGCCTAGCTACATGTGGCCCTGCCAGCTGCTCTCTTTCATGCGCTTCGCTTGCGCTATAAATGGAGGGCTCCTGAGCATCGCGCATCAGGAGTTCTTACTGAATCTCCAGCCCTCATCCCGTGGCCTTGACCACGGCATCACGACCTGGCACACCAGCAGCGGCTGAGCTTCGCTTGAGGGTCGGGACCTGAGGACGTAGAGCACTTAGGAGAGTGTGAAAGGGGGAGGCTGGCGCAGACATAACCTGGCAGTATCACCATCATTGGCATCTAAATCGGGCGCTGTGCAAGGAATCGCCTGAGGCTCGCTAAGATAAGTCACACATTCATGTTAGCCCAGAACTGCAACTCGGGATTTTTCGGCTCTTGCAGCCTTGCTCCGGCAATGCCGCCTTCCTTTTCTGCCTTTAGGAAGCTGCTTGCACGCCAAGGGGGACCTCTTGAGCATCGCACCTGAGGAGCCACTACTGCCGAATGCTCCTAACGTGACACTTCGATCGGAGACCCTTCGAGAAACTGTGTGCGATGCCGTAATCGCAAACGGTGCTGTATGAAAACCGTCAGCAACGTATAAAACGTTTGCGATGATGGATGCATCAAACACGGTTCAAGTTTTAGTTGCGCGTGCGATGAAGGGTATACAGTTCAATTCAATTAACTATTTGCAATGAGGAGGAACAAAAGAAACGGGAAGCCAGATGAAGGCGTGTGCGATGCACAACATACGGTTCACTTGAATGAACTGTTTGTGATTAGGCAACACAAAAGAAACGGGCAGCCAGATGAAGGTGTGTGTGATATACAGCATATAGTTCACTCGGATGAACTATTTGTGATTAGGCAACACAAAAGAAACGATCAGCCAGATCAAGGTGTGTGGGATATACGGCATGCGGTTCACTTGGATGAACTGTTTGCATTGACACAAGAGTACATAAATGGTTCAACTTAACAAGACATGTCTGTTGTGCGATGGGATTGCATGTGGTTCACTCGGCCCTTGTCGTCAGTGTGTGACCTCTGTGGCAACCGTTCGCTCCCCAGGCGCCTCTTCGTGTACTGTGGCAACCATCCACCGACTCTTCGCCTTTCCCTCTCGATTTGGAATTGCTGTCACACGCTAGCTCTTCCTCCCTCCTCCATTTGCCTTCACCGTTCCTTCTGCCATTGGTTGATCGTCTTCTCCATGGAGGGAACAAGCCGAAAACGACCCCGTTATTCTTGCCCTGATCTGAATGATGACGCGGTGGAGGAACGCATTGATCGGTGTGATGTCATCACCTTGGCTAGCATGGCAGGTTCGTTCAAGACCATTCTCGACTCAAGTAATAACATCATTACAAGGAACCCAAGGGTTCAAGAGCGGTTTGATCTCCCCTATCTTCTTCGCCGTGACCCTATTGACTGGCACGGGGACGAGGGAAGCCTCGCCTTGTGTAAGTTCATGCCGGTTGATAGTGATACGTATGATGTTAAGATGCAGGAGCAAATGGAGATTGGGTTGATTATATTGGGTACAACTGCGACTGGGAACTTGTGAATGTGTACACTTCTCACCAGGTTCCACTTCGAAAAATCTCCAATGACTGCCCAAAGGTTGAGTACACCGGTATTCTACGTGAGTTCAAATACAATCATGGTGTCTATCATCTATGGAAGATAGCAATTTGTCGAGTTCCCAACTGCTCTTGGGGTTATAGGAATGCTTATGTTGTCGCTATCTTCGACAAGCTTGTTGCCGTCCTTCATGGTTCGACTCGATGGATATTGCTCAAAAATCAGTTTCTGTACACGGATGAGTACTGTGATGCAATTCAATATGAGGATCTTGTGTTTCCTGCCACCACTCGTGGCACTGTATTTGCATGGAATCCTCATTATTTCGGTATGTTTGTCTTCCATCGTAATTATCATTGCTTCATCCACATGCATGCGGGTTAGCTAGTTTCCCTTTACTAATTAACCTTCTTGTGTTTCCAAGGTCCTGTGAACATTCCACCACCTATACATGAAAATTTTATTCATGAGCATGAGGACGAGCAGGACCCATATACTCAGTGGCGCCTGGCAACTTATTCCGATTGATCACCTCTTCTTGTCTGTATACGGGGCACTGCTGATGTTACTAAGGAAGCAGGTGTTGTCTCGTATGGTTGCACTCTCCGGACCGATTCCAACATCCGTTGCAGGGTATTCGGGATGGATACTGGTGTACTAGCGCCAACACCTTCTCCCTGGTTCAGTATTGTAAGTCTTGTAGGAAACTCGCTCTTCCTTGGACAAAACTATCCAATGATGGTGGAAGGCGATCTAGTTGCTGTTGACACAACGTAACTACCATTTATGAGAACCAATTGTATCTATACCTCGGACATTACCATGCTTCCCTACCGTCCCAATATGGGTATTGAAATAGGCTGCTTCAGCCTAGATGATCAGTCCTGCGTTGATCTCGAGATTGACAGTAGTTGGCCCTTCCCAGAGAAACACTTCTAGTTCAAAGCAAGTGTTTCCAACGCCGACGAGTGGTTGAGCTGAAGTTCATTTCATCACTTTGTTATTTTTTGTGTGAGAAAAACTTTACTAGAATGTATTGTTGGAAATGATCTATAATCCAACATGTATCCTCGTTGCCGTTGTGGGTTGATGACTTGTTGTATGTAATCAATGGTACATTGGCATATGCGTCCATGAACTCACTCCTGCTAGTGGTGTCCATATGAACAGTGCTAGTGATTTTAGTTGCAAAAATTAGATAGTGCTAGTGATTTGTAGCTGCATATTTTGACAAATCGCAATGTTACAAGGTTGACAAATGGCAATGTTACTAGATAAACAAATGTCAATCATTCCAGTTTAACAAATGGCAACATACCCAAAATGACAGATATGCAAATCTTACCCAATTGTTTGTACGTGGTTGCACACGAGTCATGCAAAACAACCGTGGAAGCTGTCGGTTTGCATACAGGTGTTCTAACTGAAACGTTTCCTATGAGTGTTTTATACTTAAAAACAGTTGACGTTTTTTCAAAGAAAATTGTTTGATAAGTCTGTACATTAATAGAGAAAAACACAAGTTTGTTCAAACCATATCTTTCATTGAGTCACACTACGAATTTATATTCATATGATCGAGAATTCAAGATACAGTATTAAACCCCAAAAAACTATTTCCAGCGGCGGCGGAGGTGGCGTGCCGCGCCGTCGTTGTTGTTGTCGTCCTACAAGGCAGCACAAAATGTTCTTCACTGGTAAATCAAACATCATGTTGTCGCGCGATCGACGGGCGGGGTGCGGGAGGATGGAAACTAGCACCGCTGAGAGGTAGCGGTCAACGGCAGCGTCCCATGCTGCTAAGGGGGGGGGCGCACACGAGCACGGGCACGAGTGTGGCGGGTGCAGCCAAATGCACGGGGACCGGTGCAGTGGTGGGTGGTGCGGCGCTCACGGGCATGGCAGATGCAGGCAAACGCACGGGGGCCGGTGGCACGATGGGTGGACGGGCGCGCACGGGCACGGGCACGGGCGCGCACGGGCACAGGCACGGGCGCTGGCGCTGGCATGTACACGAGCTCGCATGGGTACGCGGAGATCTCGCTGACGCTCGTGGCTTCCAGCTCTATGATAGTGCCCGGCGACCAGTCCGTCAATACTATGGGGATGGTCGCTGGGGCGGGCACGTGGATGGGAGCTGGGACGGGAGCGGGGGCAGCAACCGCCGCGACCAGCTCATTCTAGGCCATGTCCATGAGGCCCCATTCCTCCTTATTTTCTATCTCCTCCGGCTCGGAGTTGACTTCACCAAACTTGAAGACTAGTGGTAGATGATCATTCTGCGCCATGGCGGTGGAGGTCCGCGGGGGGGGGGGGGATGGGAGATGAACAGTAAGGCCGCCCGTATTAAACACCAGCTCGGGTGCCATTAATGGAGAGAAAGGCGGGTGGCCATGGAAGTCAAAGGGCTCGCTTCCCAGTGAGCCTGCGCAGCATAAAGCTCACACACTTCCCGGTGAGCCTGCGCATTGGAGGACAGCTTGCATGCCTCTCAGTCAGCCTGCGCACCGGACTGCGCTCGCACGCCTCCCTTTCAGTCAAGGTCAAGCAGCCATCCGCACGGCACCTCCTACAGCCATTAAAACCAAGACACGTGGCGTCATGTGAATGGTTAACAAAATGCACACGTTTTGAATTATACAAACATTTGAGATATTAAGTGGCAGCTACTTTTTCAAAATGCCTTTGCTGGTTGTGATTATACGATTGCACCTTCTCTCAAAATGGACACGAAAAATACCACACCATGTCAGGCGCCATTCCATGATAGCATGCCAAGTTTCATGAATTTCAGACAAGTTTTGGATTTACTAGAATTTAAAAACCAAGCATCTCAATGTTTTGTCAGCAATCAACGGTGCCCTGGTGTTTGAAATTCATTCCCATTTATTGCATGGGACCTAAGCATGCACACAAGGACACATATTTGACTTTTCAACCAATTTTTATGCACCGGAGCATGTGCATGTAGTTCATATTTGATTTATGCACATATTTTCATTGAAAACTCAGTTAATGCATAAAAATGTCCAAAAGAACCCTAAAAAATCACAAAATTTGACACAACACTCCTGTTGTCCTATGTTGACACGAGAAATTTTTTGGAAGCAATAAGAGGCAGTAGATATCATTTCGTCCCCAAAGGTGGGACGTTCCCTACCGAAACCATCATGCTTGTTGTGAGAAGCTCTGGTTTTTCACAAGCATATACCCAAACCTGCCCCTAATGGGACAAAAATTTTACCACGGCATGTTGATGCCGCTCCATGAAAGCATGCCAAGTTTCATGAATTTCAGAAGAGTTTTGGGTTTACTAGAATTTAAAATCGAGGCATCTCAATGTTTTGCGGGCAATCAACGGTGCGCTTCCTATTTCTTGCATGCGACCTAAGCATGCACCCAAGGACATAGATTTGATTTTTCAACCAATTTATATGCACTAGAGCATGTGCATGTAGTTCAAATTAGTATTATGCACATAAATGTATTGAAAACTTAGTTAATGCATAAAAATGTCCAAATGAACCCCCAAAAATCCCAAAAATTGACACAAAACTCCTGTTGTTCTATGTTGACACGAGAATTTTTTGAAAGAAACAAGAGGCAATGGATATCGTTTCGTCCCCAAAGGTGTGACGTTTCCCACCGAAACCATCATGCTTGTTGTGAGAAGCTCTGGTTTGTGAGAAGCATATACCCGAACCTGCCCCAAATGGGACTTAACACGTCATCTTGATGCAGCTCCATGATAGCATGCCAAGTTTCATGAATTTCAGACGAGTTTTGGATTTACTAGAATTTAAAAACCAGGCATCTCAATGTTTTGTCGGCAATCAACAGTACCTTGGTGTTTCAATTTCATTCCCGTCTATTGCATGGGACCTAGAAATTCACCCAAGGACACATATTAGATTTTTTTCAACCAACCTTAGTGCATTGGAGCACGTGCTTGTAGTTCCAATTTGAGTCATGCACATAAAATGCCTAGAAAACCTAGTTAATGCATAAAAATGTCCAAACGAACCCCGAAAAATCACAAAAATTGACACAACACTCCTGTTGTTCTATGTTGACACTAGAAAATATTTGAAAGCAATAAGAGGCAATGGATATCGTTTCGTCCCCAAAGGTGGGACGTTCCCTATCGAAACCATCATGCTTGTTGTGAGAAGCTCTGGTTTGTCACAAGCATATACCCGAACCTACCCCAAAGGGGAATTTTTTTTACCATGGCATATAGATGCCGCTCCATGATAGCATGCCAAGTTCCATGGATTTTAGACAAGAATGGAATTTACTAGAATTTAAAAACTAGGCATCTCAATGTTTTGCCGGTAATCAACTATGCCCTGGTGTTTGAATTTCATTCCCATATCTTGCATGGGACCAAGAAACACACCCAAGGAAACACATGTGATTTTCAACAAACTTTAGTGCATTGGAGCATGTGCTTGTAGTTCAAATTTGAATTATGCACATAAAATGCCTAGAAAACCTATTTAATGTATAAAAAGTCCAAATGAACCCCGAAAAATTCCAAGATTGAACACCACACTCATGTTGTTCAATCTTGACACTACAATTTTTTTGAAAGAAATAAGAGGCAACCGATATTGTCCTGTCACCAAAGGTGGTATGTTCCCTATCGAAACCATCATGCTTGTTGTGAGAAGCTCTGGTTTGTGAAAAGCTTATACCCAAACCTGCCCCAAATGGGAAAAAAGTTCACCACAGCATGTTCATGCCTCTCCATGATAGCATGCCTAGTTTCATGAATTTCAGACGAGTTCTGGATACTAGAATTTAAAAACCAGGCATCTCAACGTTTTGCTGGCAATCAACAGTGCCATGGTTTTTGAGTTTCATTCCCATCTCTTTCATGGGACCTAGAAATTCACCCAAGGACACACATGTGATTTTTCCACCAACTTTGGTTCATTGGAGCATGTGCTTGTAGTTCAAATGTGAATTATGCACATAAAATGCCTAGAAAACACAGTCAATGTACAGAAAAGGCCAAACGGACCCCGAAAAATTCCTAGATTGAACACAACACTCATGTTGTTCTATGTTGACACTACAAATTTTTTGAAAGCAATAAGAGGAAACGGATCTCATCTTGTTCGCAAAGGTGGTACGTTCCCTATCGAAACCATCATGCTTGTTATGAGAAGTTCTGGTTTGTGAGAAGCTTATACCCAAACCTGCCCCAAATGGGAAAAAAATTCACCACGACATGTTGATGCCGCTCCATGATAGCATGCCAAGTTTCATGAATTTCAGACGAGTTTTGGATTTACTAGAATTTAAAAACCAGGCATCGCAACATTTTGCGGGCAGTCAATAGTGCCATGGTGTTTGAAATTCATTCTCATATCTTGCATGGGACCTAGAAATTCACCCAAGGACACACATGTGATTTTTCAACCAACTTTGGTGCATTGGAGCATGTGCTTGTAGTTATTATTTGAATTATGCACATAAAATTCCTAGAAAACCCAGTTAATGTATAAAAAAGGCCAAATGAAACCCGAAAAATTCCAAGATTGAATACAACACTCCTGTTGTTCTATGTTGGCACTAGAATTTTTTAAAGCAATAAGAGGCAACGGATATTGTCTCGTCCCCAAAGGTGGTACGTTCCCTATTGAAACCATCATGCTTGTTGTGAGAAGCTCTGGTTTGTGAGAAGCTTATACCCAAACCTGCCCCAAATGGGACAAAATTTTCACCACGTCATGTTGATGTCGCTCCATGATAGCATGCCAAGTTTTATGAATTTTAGACGAGTTTTGGATTTACTAGAATTTAAAAACCAGTTATCTCAAGGTTTTGCCGGCAATCAACAGTGTACTAGTGTTTGAAATTCATTCCCATCTCTTGCATGGGACCTAGAAATTCACCCAAGGACACACATGGGATTTTTCAACCAACTTTAGTGCATTGGAGCATGTTCCTGTAGTTCAAATTTGAATTATGCACATAAAATGCCTAGAAAACCCAGTTAATGTATAAAAAAGGCCAAACGAACCCCGAAAAATTCATTCCCATTTCTTCCGTGGGACCTAAGCATGCACTGAAGGACACAGATTTGTTTTTTCTACCAATTTGTATGCACCGGAGCATGGACATATAGTTTAATTTTGAATTGTGCACCTGAAATGGCTAGAAAATTAGTTTCATGTATGAAATGTCCAAACGAATGCTGAATAATTCCAATTCTTTTATGACACACATACAGTTGCATGTTCACTGCAAATAAAAGGTCTAGCAATTCAAACACTGTCCATTGCCACTGTGACCCCATTTTGTAATTCAAATCAAGTAGATCCCACACAGTTTATTCTGACCAACCGTGTGAGATGTAGTACAAAATATCTTGGAGCACCGTCGGTGTATAGTGCACTTATGGCTTATGCGAGAAGGTGTATCGGCTACAGTCCACAGCCGGTGTGTCAAGCACACTAGCTCGCTCCCCCAAAACTCCCGCCTCTGCATCCCTCTCTGCTTCAGTCCCTTGATTTAAATTTTCAGTAGCCCCGGCATTTTACTCCCACCTCTGCATCCCTCGCAATCTCAAAAATATCTTCTGGCCCTTGCTCCAAATTTTCAGTAGCCCCACCTTGTTACTCCCGCCTAGTAAAATTTCCAGTTGCTGCAGTATTTCCTCAAACACAACCTCCGCTCACACAGACACAAACAACCCATGAAACCATTGGTAGGTCGCCGCCATCACCGGCGCCTCCATCCTCAACCTTTGTATGTTTGCTGGGGAGCTCGAGTAGCCAATGGCCAAAAAGAGGTTTATCACAACCTTTCGCCCGACGCCGGCGAGGTGGCCGCCGAGGTGTCCCCGTCGTCCTCCGCGGACCCGATCCACTGTCGTCGGTCCCCTGATCCGCCCGCCGCCACGCCCCTACGCCGGTTCGAGGACTTCCCCATCCACCCCCGGACCCGGCAGCCAACAAAGTCCTACCGCGGGGTCCGGCAGTGGCGGTGGGGGACGTGGGTCGCTGAGATTACAGATCGAGAGACCCACACCCGCCGGTGGCTCGGTAGCTTCCACACGGCCGAGTTCGCAGCCATGGAGTACAACTGATGGCAGGTCCACTACCATGGCGCGGTGGGCAGGCTCAATTTCCCCTTCGGCACACGTCCGGTCCACCTCGTTCCGTTGGAGCCAGGGGTGGTGAGCTCGGCTATGGCACGGGAGGACCGCGAGGCATGGGAGCATCTCGAGGTCGAGGCCATCGCCAAGGCCTACATGCAAGAGCTCCGCCGGTAGCACCTGGAGCACGATGAGGCAGAGTGGGCGATCTTTGCCGGCGCGGAGGGCGGCGAGGTTATCGCGCTCTCGTCCGATGATGAGGTCGAAGGCGGCAAGGACGGCGACACGGAAGGCGGCGAGGTTATCGCGCTCTCCTTTGATGACGACGTCGAATGTGGCGGCGACGGCAGCGCGGAGGGCATCGAGGTGGCCCCCCAGGACGACGAGATCGATGTCGACGAGTGGAGGAGTGCCTTCCCCAAGGACCCTGACGACGGTACTGGCCCGGACCCTGCTCGCGGCACACTGTACATGACAAGGAAGGATTGGCTCGACCTCTACTTCGACCGAAAGTAGTTTAGCTTAGTTTAGATTTATGTTTTATGTTTGGTTATGCAAAACTATCTATGTTTATGTTTGAATACATGCTACTTTCGGTTGAACCTGCTTTGAACTTGATCAAATTCAAGTTTACAACCTTAAGTTTAGGGGATCGACTAGAAAAGGCCAAAAATTGCTGGAGTATATATAAATATCCACTAAGGGTTTTAGTCCTTTAACTTTTTAAGGACTGCCTAGAGATGTCCTTATGATTTGTTTATTTCATTTCTTCACAATGTGATGCTCTATATGTGCGAGTATTTGCTGTGCGGTTCAATTTCATCAATAGCAGTTTCAACAAAACCACTATGAATTACGATATTTGGTTGTTGTTAAGGATATTCTAGTTAACATGCCGTTTCGTTTTAAAATTGTTGTTTAGCAACATGCATTGTATTGAATGACTAAATATGCAATCCCAGGCTACATAGCAACAAGGAGGAGTGTTACCTTAATGTTCTGATGATGTCTAGATATACATGTAATAAAATCTTATATAATGGGGTGGATGGAATGTCATTTTTCAATTGTTGTTTAGCTTCTAATATTAACTTGGTGCTTTTAGGTACATATATCATTGCCAAAGATTCACACTTCAACCCTTTCTGCGCATGGGGAAATGAGATATTCATGAACCAGCATCAAGTGAGGAAACTGATAAAGATTGTTACTAAAATGGGTCAAAAGATGTCAATCGAACTATTTGTTTACACTTTATGCAAGACAACAGTGGACTGCAGGATGGTAAGTAAGAACCCTGTAGCCTTCTTTTTACTACGCATAATGAGTTGTGTTAGATGACAATATCTGAATCTTTTTTCTTTTGCAGTGGATCCGGAAGCAGTTTACTCAAGATTACCTCTCAAACTACATGATTGGCAGCCGACCATCACAAGGGTTTGGACTAGAGTCATGCATGCCTTCTGCATCCTGGATAGCACAATAGGGCCATTCCGCTGCACCTTGTTCAGCAACTGGAATGTCTGTCGCCTCTTTCTTTACCATCTGTAATAGTACAAGTATAGAACCCTCATACATCATTCTTTATTTGGTGCTTATGTAATTCTTAAACATATGTACCTGTGAATCGAATAATGCATTGGTTGTTTGAACCTGATGGATTTGAATAAAGATATAGCCTACTTTCAAGTCTAAATTAGGAACAATTTTAAATAGCAGTAATTAAATTAGGGAGAAATTACGTTCTGCAGGTCATTACGGCACACACGGTTGGTAAAAACAAACGTTTGCGATATACACCATAATCCGAGACGGTTCAAGAGAGGAAACATGTGCAAGCATGCACAACGTTGTCGTTCGCAAAGCGTGTGTGATGTCAGACACTATCACATATGGTGCGGGAAAGCTAAATGTGTGTGATTGTCTACCTATCGTACACGGTTTATAATCATGAACTATTTGTGATGTGCCAGGCACGTAAATCTCCCATGCCTGAAATCTGCCTGGAAGGCTCCAGTGCCTAGAATCTGCCTGGTTTTAGGCAGAACCACAAAGCTCCGACTGTGATGGCAATGCGAGCACAAACAAGTAGCAAGGATGAAGCATTTGGGATATTTGAGATATCGGAAACGGTTATACAGGGACAACTGTATGCATCAAGGCTCCCTATCCCTGACGGTTTCTGGGTCGAGTGGGAAGGACCCCCCTATCACCCACACTCACTTGGAGACGGTTCCATATGCTGTTGCGGAAAGGGGTTAAAAACCGTTTGTTTAGGACCGACGAGTGTCGGTGTCAAAACCAGCGGATCTCGTCTAGGGGGTTACAAGAGTTGATCTACCACGAGATTGTAATGGCTAAAACCCTAGAAATCCAGCCTATATGATTATGATTGCCTCTATGGACTAAACACTCATGTTTATATTGACACCGCATGGGACTAGGGTTGTACAAAGTCGGTTACAGAGAAAGGGATCTTCATATCTGAATGCCAAGCTTGCCATCCACGCCAAGGAGAGTCCCATCCGAACATGGGTGAGAGAATCTTTAGTCTATTATCTTCATGGCCCAACAGTCCGGCCCATGTCCAATAGGCCGGACACCCGAGGACCCCTTAGTCCAGGACTCCCTCAGTAGCCCCTAAACTAGACTTCAATGACGAGGTGTCCGGCGCGCAGAAAGTCTTTAGCATTGCAAGGCGGGTTCCCCCTCCGAATACTTCAAAATAGTTGTCAAACACAAATAACGTGTCCGGCTCTGCAAAACAAGCACCACATACAACCGCAGAGAGTATAATATTTCACGAGTCCAATCCGCTGACAACTTTTTGTAGCGTGACACCACATCACCACCTGGTCATTATTTCGAATCGTTTTCCGGTCTGCCGCTTCATATTTTGAGTTGCAGTTTAATTATCACCTCTTGTCAAAGCAGAGATCGTGTCCCCTTATTATGGGATTTTCATCAATACGGGCATGGGTAATCCAACTGTGCTGTCTGCGCGGCCCTTAGGAAACAGGCAAGTTTTAAGGCTAGTGGGGAGGTGCTTGATATGCACTTCCTTTACAAAGGGATAAGGACTCATCCCCCTTTAACCCACACCTTCTTTCTCTCTCTGCTCATCAGTTCTCGAGCTCCAGCGCCCAAGCTCCCATCCTTTCCGCCTCCAAACAGTACTCCAGCCATGTCTAGATCTGGAGCGCAAGGCAAGTGGATGGTGTCCTCTGTCAAGGAGAAGGACATCACACAGCTCCGGGAGGCCGGATATTTGTCCAAGGAAGTCGCCCATCGGCTTCCATCCGAGGGACAGATCATCCCTACCCCGGAACCCCACAAGAGGGTAGTTTTCATCCCCCACTTCGTCCGCGGACTGGGGTTTCCACTCCACCCATTCATCCGGGGACTTATGTTTTCTTATGGGGTGGATTTCCACGATCTGGCCCCCAACTCCTTCCTTAACATCTTGACATTTATTTTCGTGTGCGAGGCCTTCCTCCGTATCCCTCCCCACTTCGGACTGTGGCTGAAGATCTTCAATGTGAAGCCGAAGGTGGTGGATGGCCAACACGCCGAGTGCGGAGGCGCCATGGTGATTAAGATGCCCAATGTCGTGTGGCCCAAATGCACTTCCGTGGAGACTGTCAAAGGGTGGCAAAAACAATGGTTCTATGTCACAGAGCCCTGCGACACCACCTGGGCCGAAGTCCTCGAGTTCAGGTCTGGGGCCCCAATGTGGCTCACCTCGTGGCTAGAGAAGGGCCTCGACTGGGCCTCGTCGGACGAGCTGACAGCGCTGCAAACGCGCATAAAGAGCATGGTCATAAGAAGATCAAGCTTGTCAATGTGATCCAGGTAATGCTTTTTCGCCGGATTCTTCCATGCCAAAGCCGAACCTGCAATTAGTGGGAATTCAATCCGGCTAAGCACCAGACCCTGCCACACTTCTTCGGTGTGACACACAAATGTATTTGGAAGGCTCCCTTCAAGGCCGACAAAACATGGCTGAAGGAGACCGAAGACCATGGGTACAACCTAACCCACCCCACCAGTCCGGTAAGTTTTCTTGTGTTTTCAAGGTGTATCCTTTGCTCACATATTCGAGGGGCATGTCTAAACTTCCCCGTCTTTATATTTTTTAAGAGCTGGACGAAGAAGGCGGAGCTGATAAAGAGTCCAGCTCCGCTGCCCGAAGACCCTGAAATTCCTCTTTCGATGAAGATGTGCTACCTCTTGAGCACTGTGTTGGATTTCCCCGAAGAGGAAGGGATGATGCAGCAAAGTAGCGTAAGTATTTCCCTCAGTTTTTGAGAACCAAGTTATCAATCTAGTAGGAGGCTACGCTCGATTCCCTTGTACCTACACAAAAACAATAGCTCAACGCAACCAACACGCTTAGGGGTTGTCAATCCCTTCACAGTCACTAACGAAAATGAGATCTGGTAGAGATGATAAATAATATTTTTGGTATTTTTGATATGGAGATGCAAAGTAAATAAAGTAAAAGCAAAGCAATAATAAAGTGATGGAGATTGATATGATGAGAAAGAGACCCGGGGGCCATAGGTTTCACTAGTGGCTTCTCTCAAGAGCACAAGTATTCTACGGTGGGTGAACAAATTACTATTAAGCAATTGATAGAATTGAGCATAGTTATGAGAATATCTAGGTATGATCATGTATATAGGCATCACGTCCGAGACAAGTAGACCGAAATGATTCTGAATCTACTACTATTACTCCACTCATTGACCGCTATCCAGCATGCATCTAGAGTATTAAGTTAAAAAACAGAGTAACACCTTAAGCAAGATGACATGATGTAGAGGGATAGTTTCATGCAATATGATAAAAACCCCATCTTGTTATCCTCGATGGCAAAAATACAATACGTGCCTTGCTGCCCCTTCTGTCACTGGGCAAGGACACCACAAGATTGAACCCAAAGCTAAGCACTTCTCCCATGGCAAGAACAACCAATCTACTAGGCCAAATAGCACTGATAATTCGAAGAGACTTGCAAAGATAACCAATCATACATAAAAGAATTCAGAGAAGATTCAAATATTATTCATAGATATACTGGATCATAAACCCACAATTAATCGGTCTCAACAAACATACCGCGAAAAGAAGATTACATTGAATAGATCTCCACAAGAGAGGGGGAGAACATTGTATTGAGATCCAAAAAGAGAGAAGAAGCCATCCCGCTACTAGCTATGGACCCATAGGTTTGAAGTAAACTACTCACACTTCATCGGAGGGGCTTGGATGATGATGTAGAAGCCCTCCGTGATCGATGCCTCCTCCGGCGAAGCTCCGGAACAGGCCCCAAGATGGGATCTCTTGGATACAGAAAGTTGCAGCGGTGAAATTAGGTTTTTGGCTCCGTCCCCGATCGTTCGGGGGTATGTGGATATATAAAGGAGGAAGAAGTACGTCGGTGGAGCTTCGAGGGGCCCACGAGGCAGGGGGGCACGCCATAGGAGGGGCACCCCCTTGTTGGAAATATGCCCTAGAGGCAATAATAAATTAGTTATTATTATATTATATTTCATTGTTCATGATAATCGTTTATTATCCATGCTAGAATTGTATTGATAGGAAACTCAGATACATGTGAGGATACATAGACAACACCATGTCCCTAGTAAGCCTCTAGTTGACTAGCTCGTTAATCAATAGATGGTTACGGTTTCCTGACCATGGACATTGGATGTCGTTGATAACGGAATCACATCATTAGGAGAATGATGTGATGGACAAGACCCAATCCTAAGCCTAGCACAAAGATCGTGTAGTTCGTATGCTAAAGCTTTTCTAATGTCAAGTATCATTTCACCATGAGATTGTGCAACTCCCGGATACCGTAGGAGTGCTTTGGGTGTGCCAAATGTCATAACGTAACTAGGTGGCTATAAAGGTACACTACAGGTATCTCCGAAAGTGTATGTTGGGTTGGCACGAATCGAGACTGGGATTTGTCACTCCGTGTAAACGGAGAGGTATCTCTGGGCCCACTCGGTAGGACATCGTCATAATGTGCACAATGTGACCAAGGAGTTGATCACGGGATGATGTGTTATGGAACGAGTAAAGAGACTTGCCGGTAACGAGATTGAACAAGGTATCGGGATACCGACGATCAAATCTCGGGCAAGTATCGTACCGATAGACAAAGGGAATTAAGTACGAGATTGATTGAATCCTCGACATCGTGGTTCATCTGATGAGATCATCGTGGAACATGCGGGAGCCAACATGGGTATCTAGATCCCGCTGTTGGTTATTGGCCAGAGAGTTGTCTCGGTCATGTCTGCATGGTTCCCGAACCCGTAGGGTCTACACACTTAAGGTTCGATGATGCTAGGGTTATTAGGAAGACTTGTATGTGATTACCGAATGTTGTTCGGAGTCCCGAATGAGATCCCGGACGTCACGAGGAGTTCCGGAATGGTCCGGAGGTAAAGATTTATATATGGAAAGTTGTTGTTCGGGTTCTGGGAAAAGTTTGGTTTTTTCCGGTATTGTACCGGGAAGCTTCCAGAAGGTTCCGGAGGATTCCGGAGGGGTCCGGAGGTCCGGAAAATGTTCCACCACGTCCAGTACAGTAGCATGGGCTGTAGGGGGGCGCCCTAACCTGAATGGGCCAAGGGCACCAGCCCCCACAAGGCCCATGCGCATGGGAGAGGGGAAACCCTAAGGGGGAGGGCCTCCACTTAACTTGGGAGGCACTCCTCCCCCCCTTGGCCGCCGCCCCCAACCCTAGATGGGATCTAGGGGGGCCGGCCCCCTCTCTCCCCACCTATAAATAGTGGAGGGGTGGGAGGGTGGTCATACCCTTGAACCTGGCGCAGCCCTCCCTCCTCCTACACCTCCTCCTCCTCCATTATGCTTGGCGAAGCCCTGCTGGAGAACCACGAGCTCCATCACCACCACGCCGTCGTGCTGCTGTTGGACTCTCTTCCTCAACCACTCCCTCCTCCTTGCTGGATCAAGGCGTGGGATACGTCTCCGTTCCGTATGTGTGTTGAACGCGGAGGTGCCGTCCGTTCAGCACTAGGATCATCGTTGATTTGGATCATGACGAGTACGACTCCATCAACCCCGTTCACTTGAACGCTTCCGCTTAGCGATCTACAAGGGTATGTAGATGCACTCTACTTCCCCTCGTTGCTAGATTACTCCATAGATTGATCTTGGTGATGCGTAGAAAATTTATAAATTTCTGCTACGATCCCCAACAGTGGCATCATGAGCTAGGTCTATGCGTAGTTTCTATGCACGAGTAGAACACACAGCAGTTGTGGGCTTCGATATTGTCAATTTACTTGCCGTTACTAGTCTTATCTTGATTCGGCGGCATCGTGGGATGAAGCGGCCCGGACCGACCTTACACGTACGCTTACGTGAGACTGGTTCCACCGACTGACATGCACTAGTTGCATAAGGTGGCTAGCGGGTGTCTGTCTCTCCCACCTTAGTCGGATCGGATTCGATGAAAAGGGTCCTTATGAAGGGTAATTAGAAATTGGCATATCACATTGTGGTTTTCGCGTAGGTAAGAAACGTTCTTGCTAGAAACCTATAGCAGCCACGTAAAAACATGCAACAACAATTAGAGAACGTCTAACTTGTTTTTGCAGCATATGCCTTGTGATGTGATATGGCCAAAAGGATGTGATGAATGATATATGTGATGTATGAGATTGATCATGTTCTTGTAATAGGAATCACGACTTGCATGTCGATGAGTATGACATCCGGCAGGAGCCAAAGGAGTTGTCTTAATTTATTTATGACCTGCGTGTCAACATAAACGTCATGTAATTACTTTACTTTATTGCTAAAGCGTTAGCCAGAGTAGTAGAAGTAATAGATGACGAGACAACTTCAAGAAGACACGATGATGGAGATCATGATGATGGAGATCATGGTGTCATGCCGGTGACAACGATGATCATGGAGCCCCGAAGATGGAGATCAAAAGGAGCAAAATGATATTGGCCATATCATGTCACTATTTGATTGCATGTGATGTTTATCATGTTTTACATCTTATTTGCTTAGAATGACGGTAGCTTAAATAAGATGATCCCTCGTAATAATTTCAAGAAAGTGTTCCCCCTAACTGTGCACCGTTGCGAAGGTTCGTTGTTTCGGAGCACCACGTGATGATCGGGTGTGATAGATTCTAACGTTCGAATACAACGGGTGTAAGCCAGATTTACACACGCAATACACTTAGGTTGACTTGACGAGCCTAGCATGTACAGACATGGCCTTGGAACACGGAAGACCGAAATGTCGAGCATGAGTCGTGTAGAAGATACGGTCAACATGAAGATATTCACCAATGTTGACTAGTCCGTCTCACGTGATGATCGGACATGGCCTAGTTGACTCGGATCATGTTTCACTTAGATGACTAGAGGGATGTCTATCTGAGTGGGAGTTCATTAAATAATTTGATTAGATGAACTCAATTATCATGAACATAGTCTAAATTGTCTTTGCAAATATGTTGTAGATAAATAGCTCACGTTGTAGCTCCCTGTTTCAATACGTTCCTAGAGAAAGATTAAGTTGAAAGATTTTGTAAGAAATGATGCGGACTAGGTCCGTAGTCCGAGGAGTGTCCTCACTGCTACACAGAAGGCTTACGTCTTTGATGCACCGCTCGATGTGCAAACCCCTACAACATCGTCTGTGGATGTTGTGAACACCTGACAGACACATCCTGATGACTACTTGATAGTTTAGTGCACCATACTTTACGGCTTGGAATCGGGATTCCAATGACATTTTGAACGCCATAAGACATATGAGATGTTCCAAGAGCTGAAATTGGGATTTTAGGCTCATGCCCGTGTTGAGAGGTGTGAGACCTCTGACAAGTTCTTTAGCCAACAAGATGGAGCAGAATAGCTCAACTAGTGAGCATGTTCTCAGAATGTCTGGGTGCTACAATCACTTAAATCAAGTGGGAGTTAAACTTCCAGATAAGATAGTGATTGATAGAGTTCTCTAGCCAGTATCACTAAGCTACTAGATCTTCGTGATGAACTATGACATGCAAGGGATGGAGTTGATCCCGGAGCTATTCGCGATGCTTAAGATCGCAAAAGGTAGAAATCAAGAAGGAGCATCAAGTTTTGATGGTTTAACAAGACCACTGGTTTCAAGAAGGGCAAGGGCTAGAAGGGAAACTTCATGGATGGCAAACCAGTTGCCGCTCTAGTGAAGGAACCCATGGTTGAACCCAAACCCGAGACTAAGTGCTTCTATTGTAAGGGGAACAGTCACTGGTAGCGGAATTACCCCAAATGCATGGTAGATAAGAAGGCTGGCAACTTCAAAGTATACACGTGTTATTAATGTGTACCTCACTAGTACTCCTGGTAGCACCTGGGTATTGGATACCGGTTCAGTTGCTATTATTGGTGACTTGAAACAAAAGCTACGGACTAAACGGAGACTGGCTAAGGGCGAGGTGACGATGTGTGTTGGAAGTGTTTCCAAAGTTGATGAGATCACCATCGCACGCTCCATCTGCCTTCGGGATTAGTATTGAACCTAGATAAATGTTATCAGGTGTCTACGTTGAGCTTGAATATGATTAGATCATGTTCATTGCAATATGGTTATTCATTTAATTAGAGAATAATGGTTATTCTGTTTACATGAATAATACCTTTCATGGTCTTGCACCCTATGTGAATAGTTCATTGAATCTCGGTCGTGGTAATACACATATTCACGCCAAAAGATGTAGAGTTAATAATGATAGTACCACTTTCTCATGGCACTGCTGCTTAGGTCATATTGGCGTAAGATGCATGAAGAAACTCCATGTCGATGGATATTTGGAGTCACTTGATTTTGAATCGCTTGACACATGCGAGCCATGCCTCATGGGCAGGATGACTAAGACCCCGTTTTCAGGTACAATGAAACGGGCAAGTGACTTGTTGGAAATCATGCATGCTGATGCGTGTGATCCAATGAGAATTGAAGCGTGCGGTGGATATCGCTATTTTCTCATCTTCACTGACGATTTGGGTAGATATAGGTATATCTACTTAATGAAGCACAAGTCTGAAACATTTGAAAAGTTCAAGCGTTTTTAGAGTGAAGTTAAGAATCATCATAACAATAAGATCATGTTCCTACGATCTGATCAAAAGGGGATTTTCTGAGTTATGAGTTTGGAAATCACTTAAGACATTGTGGAATTGTTTCACAGTCCACCTAGAACACCACAAGGTAATGGTGTGTTCGGACATCGTAATCGAACCCTATGAGATATGGTGCGATCTATGATATCTCTTACCAATCTACCGTTTTCATTTTGAGGTTATGCGTTAGAGACAGCTGCATTCACTTTAGATAGGACACCATCTAAGTCCACTGAGATGACGTCGTATGAACATTGGTTTGGCAAGAAACCAAAGTTGTCGTTTCTTAATGTTTGGGGCTGCGATGCTTAAGGCTTTAGCCGGAGAAGCTCGAACCAAAGCGGAGAAACACATCTTCATAGGATACCCAAAGGTGACAGTTGGGTACACCTTCTATCTCAGATCCGAGGGCAAATTGTTTGTCGCTAAGAACGGGTCCTTTCTCGAGAAGGAGTTTCTCTCGAAAGAATTGAGTGGGAGGAAGATAGAACTTGATGAGGTTGTCGAACCTTTACTTCAACCAGAGAGTGATGCAACATAGAAAGATGTTTTCTGTGGAGCCTACATCTGTTGAATAGGAAGTTAATGATAGTGATCATGAAGCTTCGGATCAAGTTGCTATCGAACCTCGTAGGTCGACAAGGATATGTGCTACTCCTGAGTGGTGCGGTGATCCTGTCTTAGATATCATGTTGTTAGACAACAATGAACCTGCAAGCTATGGAGAAGCGATGGTGGGCCCGTATTCCGAGAAAAGGTTAGAAGCCATGAAATCCGAGATAGGATCCATGTATCAAAACAAAGTATGGACTTTGGTGGACTTGCCCATTGATCGGCAAGCCATTGAGATAAATGGATCTTTAAGAAGAACACGGACGTGGGTGGTAATGTTACCGTCTATGAAGCTCGACTTGTGGGAAAGAATCTTTTCACAAGTTCAAGGAGTTGACTCCGATGAGAATTTCTCACCCGTAGCGATGCTTAGGTTTGTTGGAATCATGTTAGCATTAGCTGTATTTTTCGATTACGAGATCTTACAGATGGATGTCAAAACAAGTTTTCTTACCAGTTTTTCGTAAGAAAAGTTGTATGTGATACAATAAAAGGTTTTGTTGATCCTAAGGATGCTAAAAGGTATGCTGGCTCCAGCAATCCTTCTATGGACTAGAGCAAGCATCTCGGAATCGGAATATATGTTTTGATGGAGTGACCAAAGCTTTTAGGTTTATACAATGTTTGCTAGAAACTTGTATTTACAAGAAAGTGAGTGGGAGCACTACAACATTTCTGATAAGTATATGTGGATGACATATTGTTGATTCGAAATGATGTAGAATTTCTGGAAAGCATAAACGGTTGTTTGAAGAGTGTTTTTCAAAGGAAGACCTGGATAAAGCTGCTTACATATTGGGCATCAAGATCTATAGAGATAGATCAAAATGCCTGATGATACTTTCAAAGAACACACACCTTGACATGTTATGATGGAGTTCAAACTAGATCAGTCAAAGAAGGGGTTCTTACCTGAGTTGTAAGGTGTGAAGTTGAGTAAGACTCAAAGCTTGACCACGGCAGAAGAAATAAGAAGGATGAAGGTCGTCCCCTATGCTCTTGTCATAGGCTCTATACGGTATGCCATGCTGAAGTACCACACCTAATGTGTGCTTTGCCACATATCTAGCAAGAGGGTACAAAGGTGATCTAGGAGTGGATCACCAGATAGCAGTCAAAATTATCCTTGGAGGAATAAGGAAATGTTTCCCGGTTATGGAGGTGATAAAGAGTTCGACATAAAGAGTTACGTCGATGCAAGCTTAACACCTATACGGATAGCTCTGAGTAGAGATACCGGATACGTATAATGGAGCAATAATTTGGAATAGCTCCAAGTGGAACGTGGTAGCAGCATCTACGATATAAAGTTTTGCGAAATACATAGGGATCTGAATATGGCAAGACCCGTTGACTACAACCTCTCTCACAAGCATAACATGATCAAACCCAGAACTCTTTGAGTGTTTATCACATAGTGATGTGAACTAGATCATTGAGTCTAGTAGACTCTTGGATGTTGGTCACATGGCGATGTGACCTGTGAGTGTTAATCACATGGCGATGTGAACTAGATTATTGACTCTAGTGCAAGTGGGAGACTGTTGGAAATATGCCCTAGAGGCAATAATAAATTAGTTATTATTATATTATATTTCATTGTTCATGATAATCGTTTATTATCCATGCTAGAATTGTATTGATAGGAAACTCAGATACATGTGTGGATACATAGACAACACCATGTCCCTAGTAAGCCTCTAGTTGACTAGCTCATTGATCAATAGATGGTTACGGTTTCCTGACCATGGACATTGGATGTCGTTGATAACGGGATCACATCATTAGGAGAATGATGTGATGGACAAGACCCAATCCTAAGCCTAGCACAAAGATCGTGTAGTTCGTATGCTAAAGCTTTTCTAATGTCAAGTATCATTTCCTTAGACCATGAGATTGTGCAACTCCCGGATACCGTAGGAGTGCTTTGGGTGTGCCAAACGTCACAACGTAACTGGGTGGCTATAAAGGTACACTACAGATATCTCTGAAAGTGTCTGTTGGGTTGGCACGAATCGATACTGGGATTTGTCACTCCGTGTAAATGGAGAGGTATCTCTGGGCCCACTCGGTAGGACATCATCATAATGTGCACCATGTGACCAAGGAGTTGATCACGGGATGATGTGTTTACGGAATGAGTAAAGAGACTTGCCGGTAACGAGATTGAACAAGGTATCGGGATACCGACGATCAAATCTCGGGCAAGTATCGTACCGATAGACAAAGGGAATTGAGTACGGGATTGATTGAATCCTCGACATCGTGGTTCATCCGATGAGATCATCGTCGAACATGCGGGAGCCAACATGGGTATCCAGATCCCGCTGTTGGTTATTGGCCGGAGAGTTGTCTCGGTCATGTATGCATGGTTCCCGAACCCGTAGGGTCTACACACTTAAGGTTCGATGACGCTAGGGTTATTAGGAAGACTTGTATGTGATTACCGAATGTTGTTCGGAGTCCCGGATGAGATCCCGGATGTCACGAGGAGTTCCGGAATAGTCCGGAGGTAAAGATTTATATATGGAAAGTTGTTGTTCGGGTTCCGGGAAAAGTTTAGTTTTTTCCGGTATTGTACCGGGAAGCTTTCGGAAGGTTCCGGAGGATTCCGGAGGGGTCTGGAGGTCCGAAAAATATTCCACCACATCCAATACAGTAGCATGGGCTGTAGGGGGGCGCCCTAACCTTAATGGGCCAAGGGCACCAGCCCCCCCAAGGCCCATGCACATGGGAGAGGGGAAACCCTCAGGGGGAGGGCCTCCACTTGACTTGGGAGACACTCCTCCCCCCTTGGCCGCCGCCGCAACCCTAGATGGGATCTAGGGGGGCCGGCCCCCTCTCTCCCCACCTATAAATAGTGGAGGGGTGGGAGGGCTGCCAAACCCTTGAACCTGGCGCTGCCCTCCCTCCTCCTACACCTCCTCCTCCTCCATTGTGCTTGGCGAAGCCCTGCTGGAGAACCACGAGCTCCATCACCACCTCGTCATCGTGCTGTTGTTGGACTCTCTTCCTCAACCTCTCCCTCCTGCTTTCTGGATCAAGGCGTGGGAGACGTCTCCGTTCCGTACGTGTGTTGAATGCAGAGGTGCCGTCAGTTCGGCGCTAGGATCATCGTTGATTTGGATCACGACGAGTACGACCCCATCAACCCCGTTCACTTGAACGCTTCCGCTTAGCGATCTACAAGGGTATGTAGATGCACTCTCCTTCCCCTTGTTGCTAGATTACTCCATAGATTGATCTTGGTGATGCGTAGAAATTTTTTAAATTTCTGCTACGATCCCCAACACCCCTACCCTCGTCACCACCTCGTGGCTTTCTTGACGGAGGGTTCAAGTCTCCTGGATCTTATCTGATGAGAAAATCACATTTCTGAAGGTTTCATTCCGTTTGGACTCCATTTGATATTCCTTTTCTTCAAAACCCTAAAACAGGCAAAAAACAACAATTCTGGGTTGGGCCTCCGGTTAATAGGTTAGTCCCAAAAATAATATAGAAGTGGAAAATAAAGCCCAATAATGTCTAAAACGGTAGATAATATAGCATGGAGCAATCAGAAATTATAGATATGTTGGAGACGTATCAAGCATCCCCAAGCTTAATTCCTGCTCGTCCTCGAGTAGGTAAATGATAAAAACAAATTTTTTGATGCGGAGTGCTACTTGGAATAATTTTAATGTAATTCATCTTAATTGTTGTATGAATACTCAGATCCGAAAGATTCAAGACAAAAGTTCATATTGACAAAAAAATTATAATACTTCAAGCATACTAACTAAGCAATTATGTCTTCTGAAAATAACATGGCCAAAGAAAGTTCATCCCTACAAAATCATATGGTTTAGTCATGTTTCATTTTCGTCACACAAGAATGCTATCATGATGCACAACCCGGATGACAAGCCAAGCAATTGTTTCATACTTTAGTAATCTCAAACCTATAAACTTTCATGCAATATATGAGCGCGAGCCATGGACATAGCACTATGGGTGGAATATAATATAATCGAGGGGGTTATGTGGAGAAGACAAAAAAGGAGAAGGTCTCACATCAACGAGGCTAATCAATGGGCTATGGAGATGCCCACCGATTGATGTTAATGCAAGGAGTTGGGATTGCCATGCAACGGATGCACTAGAGCTATAAATGTATGAAAGCTCAACAAAAGAAACTAGTGGGTGTGCATCCAACTTGCTTGCTCACGAAGACCTAGGGCACTTGAGGAGGCCCATTGTTGGAATATACAAGCCAAGTTCTATAATGAAAAATTCCCACTAGTATATGAAAGTGATAACATGAGAGACTCTCTACTATGAAGATCATGGTGCTACTTTGAAGCACAAGTGTGGTAAAAGGATAGTAACATTGTCCCTTCTCTCTTTTTCTCAAATTTTTTGGGCCTTTTTTATGGCCTTTCTTTTTTTGGGCCTTCTCTTTTTTATGGCCTTTTTTTATATACCTCACTTGGGACAATGCTCTAATAATGATGATCATCACACTTCTATTTACTTACAACTCAATGATTACAACTCGATACTAGAACAAAGATGACTCTATATGAATGCCTCCGGAGATGTACTGGGATATGAAATGAACCAAGAGTGACATGTATGAAAGAATTATGAATGGTGGCTTTGCCACAAATACGATGTCAACTACATGATCATGCTAAGCAATATGACAATTGTCGGATTTCGGGTTCCGGCAGACCCTTGAGGTTCGAACACTGGGGTGCGCGCGGAGATTTCGCCTCCTACCTACCTGCACTCCTCCGCCTTGCTAGGATCTAAACTAAGGAAAGAACAACACAAGACACGTAGGGTTTATACTGGTTCGGGCCACCGTTGTGGTGTAATACCCTACTCCAGTGTTTGGTGTGGTGGATTGCCTCTTGGGCTGATGATGATGAAAAATACAAGGAAGAACATCCTCGCAAGGGTCTGTTCTTGGCTGGGGCGATGAACTACTGGGAGGAGCTCAGTAACCTTTCTCTCTCTCTCTCTTTTTGATCTTCTCTATCCTTCGATCCCCCCGGCCCCGCTCTCTTGGCTCTGTGGGTGGCTGGTCCTATTTATAGAGACCCTGGTCCTCTTCCCAAATATCGGTTGGGAAGGGAGCCAACAATGGCGGGCTAATTTAAAGGGGGACAGCTAGTATCAACTATCCTGACAAAAGTAGTCTTCGCCTGCGCAAAGCTCTGGCGATGACGCCGTCTTGGGCTCCACGGTGACCTCTGTCTTGTAGTCCTCCTGGTCTTGGTCTCGTTGCACTGAAATGGCAACCTTTGCCTGATGCCTCGGTACTCCGCGGCTGCGCTTGCCCCCTTTGCACCAAAGAGGAAGGGAGGACACTGCGCGGGCTGGCACCCGCCTGGCGCCCCCCGGTCGTCATGGCTTGCATCACGGGCACCTCGTGAGGTACCCCGCCTTGATCTCTCCGCCTCCTCGTGAGCTAGCCTGCCGAGGACGTGCCTGAGGAAGCTCTATGTTGTCCGTCTCGCGAGGCTTGTCCCCTCGCGAGGGTCTTGGGTTTGTGTTGGTGAAGATGGGCCGTGCTGGGCCCCCCTTTGAGCCACGCCGCAGGCCGCAGGCAGGCAAGTCTGGGGACCCCCCTTCCCAGAATGCCGACAGTAGCCCCCGGGCCCAAGGCGCGCCCAGACTTGGCCGTGCTGGGAGGCGGAAGGGCAAGAGCAAAGCGTCGCGGGCCCTAACAGCATGCGGCCTTGGGCGCCGCATGGCGGTTGATTGGACGTGGGCGGCACTGTTCCCCCACGCCCTCCTTATTTTGCGCCATGCTAGGCGGACCCATAGTCGTACACAGCCGTTCCCCTGTTTGGCTGCTCGAGCGCCCTCTATCCTTCCTCCGCTCGAACTCCGGTTTCTGTTTTCAACTCAATCTTGAACCTTCCCCCCCCCTTCCCATCGCCATGGCTCCGACGAATAAGGGAAGAGGGGAGAAACACGTGTCCCCGTCTTGCCCACCGCTGTTGGCGGCCCCCGCCAAGGTCTTGGGCAAGGTCAACTTGGCTCTGGCCACCATCTTCAATGAATGCGGGAGGACGACGGCCTGGCCCGCGTCCCACTTCTCCATCGGCAGGATAGCCACCGAGGTCCCGTATTTTGCCGACGCACTGTGGGCGGGTCTGGTTCCTCCCTTTTCTGATTTCCTCAATGCCGTGCTCTCCCATTATCAGATCCACATGATGCATCTGGGTCCTGAATCCATCACTCTCCTTTCGGTCTTCGCCTTTGTTTGCGAGGCTATGATGGGCATCCTTCCTTCAGTTGCCTTGTTGCGCCACTTCTTCTCGCTGCGCCTTGTTGACCCTACCCAATGCTGGGCATGTGTGAGCTTCGTTGCCGCGCCTGAGACGGCAGCCTCTGGGATTGCCTTCAAGCTCCCTCCGCCCGCGGCTGGGTTCCGCGAGCGGTGGCCGTATGTGGATGCTAGGGTTCCTAGCCCCCTGCTGTCGGAGCCAACTTCGCCTGCTGTCCCCAATTCGGGTTGGGGTCAGGAGATGCTTGAGAGCCCCCGGCTCGTCTTCGCCTGGCACCGCTTTGCGTTCTTGAGGTCGCTTCGCGCGACAGTGCCCAAGGTGGTGAAGGAGTTTCTGCTATGCCGCGTCGCTCCTCTCCAGCGCCACTCCCACCGGATGTGGGCCTTCAGCGGGCGCGATGACCGTATGAGGCTCCAGGAAGAGGACCTGACGCCTGAAGTGCTGAGGACGACGCTCTTGACCCTGACGGGGGACCCCAACCCTGGCAGTATCCAGCAGGGAGGGGCCTTGCTGTACCTCCGCCAGAGCGGGGGCGATTTTGTGAGGCAGATGCCTATCTTCGATGAGTGGGGGCCGCGCCCCGCCGGCCTTCAGGGGCGTTGTGAGAACCCAGTGGTGGTGACTGCCCTTCTAGTCGGCCCAGGCGACTCTTCCTCAAGTGGCGGAGCAGGGAGGCACGAGGCACCAGAGGCCAAGGGGGCTCCCAACGGGGTGACAGCGTCGGGCGAGGCTCGTGAGGAAGCAGTTATCGGGGCCGGTGCCGCCGAGGCTGAGGGTGACAAGCAGCTGCCCTCTGCGCCTTCGACCGAGGCCACCGAGGCTCCGGCGGCTTCTCTTGGCGAGGCGATTGGCGGCGCACGCCAGGCAGGCGCCCCTGACGCAGATCGCCTTGACGCTCCATCTTCGTCGCAGGTTGATCCCTGCGCCCGACTTTTAGGCCGCTTCTGCATGGACTTTTAGGCCCTCCGGAAGAGAAGGGAGGCCCTGGGCGACGATTACCCTTGTCGCTTGCTGAAGCTTAGGAAGTACTTCACCACTATTGAGTAAGCCTTCTCCTTTCCCAGCTCTCGATCCTTCTGTTGCTCTTACTGACGGCTGAGGAGCCGTCCCTCTTGGCTTCGCCCCCTCCACCGTCCTCAAGCGCTCCAAGCAGTGGAGCCCTTGTGGTGAGGGCGACTGACGAGGAGAACCGTCCCGAGGCGTATCGTGGCCCCGCGCACCTCGCGATCCTTCGCGGGCCTTCTCGTGGCATACCCAGCCTGCCATGGGCTTCTCGCCTGGTCGTGGACTGTGATTGGCTGAGGCGCTTCCTGCACTCTTCACTTGGGGACGGGCTGGCCCCCGGTCGGGCTTCTGACGCGGCGTGCCCGGCCGTCGCGAGGGTGCCAGCCCCCAGCCCGGAGGGGGATTGCTGGCTCGCGGCCCCCGGCGCTTGCTTGGGGCAGATGATGGTGTGGAGGACATGCTCGAGCGTGCTCGGGAGTGACGCGCTCTCCGCCAAGGATTCCTTCGAAGGGCGGTTGACGCGGTAAGCCTGCTTGGAGAGGAGCTTGCCGATGAAGACGCGCGCCTTGAGGCCGAGGGCCTACGCCTGGCTACGGAGAGGCGCAAGCTAGAGGGCGCCATTGCCCTTGCGCGCCGTCATCGCGATCTTAACGACGCATAGGCCAAGGCGTCGCTGGTGGCCTCTCGGGAGGCCCGATCTTGGGCCGCTGAGGAGGCTCGGGAAGCCGACCGGCGGCGAACGGCGGCGGAGAAGCGGGCTCGGGAGCTCCTGGCCTGGTGCCACACACTAGAGGAGCAGGTGGAGCTGCGCGAGGCAGCTCTCGCGTCGATGAAGGTGGCCTCCAGCGACTCAGCAGAGCTCCAGAAGCGTGAGGAGGCGATGACGCTGGAAGCCACCGAACGCACCCGTGAGTACGAGCGTCTGGAGACGAGGGAGCGCTTGGTGACGCAGGCGGAGGATGATGTTGCCGCATGGGAAGCCCGCGTCCTGGAGGAGGTCGGACGTCGAGTGGCGATGGCGCATTTGAACCTCGAGCATGAGTTCGACGAGAAGCTGGGGTTGATCCGGGCCGAAGCTGAAGGCAGGACTGCTGCCTTGAGGGCCAAGCTGGAGGAGGCGACGCGGCGGGCCAATGCTTTCCGGGCCGCTCTTGAGGTGGCGCAAGGTGAGTTAACCGCTTCCCAGGCCGAGGTGCTCCTTCTCCACCAGCGGGTGGAGGAGGCTGATGTCGTCGCGGGACAGAACGCGGACGAGATCCTTCAGCGGCGGATCCTGGAGCATGAGCACGGCCCCATGCTTGCCATGCTCCGGGAGAGAGCCAACACAGCCTTGAGCAACATCTGTGAGGCGGCTGTTGGCGAGCCGCACGCAGTCAACTATACTGGCAATCTTCAATTCTTCACTGACGTGGTGACGCAGCTGGAGGCATGGTCGGTCAGGGCTGACAGGTTGGTGGAGGAGAGGAGCCACGGCCTGCTTGGGCGCCTTTTCTCGCGTCTTCAGCCACCCCCAGAACATGGATCCCCACTTTGATTTTGACGCCGCCATCGCCCTAGTCCCCCAGGCCGTCCAAGGCGACCTGACGCACTGGGTGGAGGACAATGTGGACGCTCTTATCAGGGCCTTCGCTTCAGACAATGACGACGCGATCGTGGCGGCCGATGAGGGTGGCATGATGAACGGCCCTGACGCCGCTGGCGGCGACGTGGACAGCGATGGCGAGTTCAGCGACGCCAGCAACGGCTCGGGTGGTGCTCTTTAGAACTCAGGTTTTGGCCTGATTGCAGTGAGAGCATTTTGGAGGGGGAGTCCCTTATGTAAAACTTGTGTTCATCGTATTAGTAGACGCTACATTGCCCATGCACCCGCGCCAAGTGGTTGGCCCAAGCGATGCGCTGGTCGGCTAGTTTACCTTTGTCCCATGCTGGCCCTGAGACAGCCCGCGGGGGGTTGTGGTGTTTTGAGTGTTCCCTAATTGGGTTCGTAGGATCTGTAGTAAAACACCCTCCTGAGAGGTCACGTCGGCGGCAGTCTGGGCTGCGCGCAAGCTAGGCCTGACCCGGCTAGCGAGGGGAGGAAGCTGAGGCGACGCGGTAACCAAAACACGAGAAATTGCTCAAACGAGACTAAGCACTCCTTCCCCGAACACACACAAATCTCAAATTCGAATCCAACTTGAATCCAGCGGGGGAAAGCGGCAACCAAAGGGAAAAGCGACGAAAGCAAACAAAAGGCCGCATCCGACACCTAGTCTAGTCTTGGACATCTTCTCACCAGCGCGGAGCTAAGTGCTGCCACTGGGCGTGGGAGGGATCCCTAGGGCCTCAGGCCGGCACCCCTAAGACTCCGGGGCATGTACAGCCCCACTCATTATTACGTGAGAGTGTCACGGGGCGGCGAGCTTCACAGGCACTGGGCCTTCTTCACAGGTACTGGCCTTGCTTCATATCGCCAGATGAGGGCCCCGCCTTGCGCCACACTTTAGTGCCATCAAAGACGACCGAAAACCAGGACGTCGCCGATGGGGTAGAGCGGTCGCCCGCGTTTCCTCCGACGACCACGGGTCCTCCGCCGGGGGCAGGCCCTGAGGCACCTCCCCAGCGGAGGGCCTACCTCCTGAGAGCACCTTGATCCGAACGCCGCGGTGGTGATGTCGGATCCCGGCCCCTCTCCTGCAGCCCCATGCGCCCTCCTCCCGAGGGGCAGGAGACTGTGGGAGCGGGGCAGCTGCTCGCTGTGGCGACCTGCACCTCCTGCGATCCATGGTTAGCGTATGCCTGATCCTAAAAAATTAACGGTACCCGATAATCGTTGGCGCCATCATGGCCAATGGGACTGTCCCGGGGCTCCCGGAAAGGCTCAGCTTCTGGCGCCTCGTCCCCCCAGCTTGGACTGAGGAGCGAGCCTTGTTCGCCCTCGTGTGGTGTCCTCGGTCCATCATGAGGGGCACGTATTCCTCCGGCGCCGTCATCCCGAATGCCACGCCGTAATGCCCCGCATGCCACGCGGTCCTACCTGACACGCCTACCGTGGGGTGGCAGCGTGGCTGTCCACTGGGGTCGCGGGTCGCATCGAGTCCTTCTTCGCAGACCGGGAGCGGGGGCAGCGCCGCCGCCGGTCCGGCGCTGACAGTTTCGCTAGCGTTGGAGTAGCCTTGGAGCACGTGAGCGCGCGCAGAGCCCCGTGCGGGCCGCCCTGGGCCTGAGATGGGAGCTGGGTGGAGAAGGGGTGAGCCCCCGAGGCGGCGAAGCCCAGGAGCTCTGCCACTCGCTCCAGCAGCACGTCGTGGCCGCCCTCCAGCAGCCTGCGCTGCAGCAGCTCTCAGGCCACTGAGAGCGCGGCCCTCGAGTTCGCCTGCTCCCTGCTGGTGCACGGTGTCGTGGTCGCGGCATGATTGGAGGCCCTTGCTGCCGACCATGCCTGCCGTGGTGCCAGAGCTGTCGGAGCCTGTCCGCGTCGCCCGCGGCCCGCAGCGCCCTGCGGACCACGAGCTGCCTGGGGCACGGGGTCGCCCGAGGCAAGCGGCTCTGCGCGGGCAGGCCACACCGCCCACGGATCTGGGTTGCCCGCCTGGTCGCCCGACATGGTGATGACGACGCGACGGGCCGCGAAGGGGTAGAAGGTGGATTCCAGCGCACCCCTACCTGGCACGCCAAATGTCAGATTTCAGGTTCCGGCAGACCCTTGAGGTTCGAACACTTGGGTGCGCTTGGAGATTTCGCCTCCTACCTACCTGCATTCCTCCGCCTTGCTAGGATCTAAACTAAGGAAAGAACAACACAAGAGACGCAGGGTTTATACTGGTTCGGGCCACCGTTGTGGTGTAATACCCTACTCCAGTGTGTGGTGTGGTGCATTGCCTCTTGGGCTGATGATGATGAACAATACAAGGAAGAATAGCCTCGCGAGGGTCTGTTCTTGGATGGGGCGATGAACTACTGGGAGGAGCTCAGTCACCTTTCTCTCTCTCTCTTTCTGATCTTCTCTATCCTTCAATCCCCCCGGCCCCACTCTCTTGGCTCTATGGGTGCCTGGTCCTATTTATAGAGGCCCTGGTCCTCTTCCCAAATATTGAGCGGGAAGGGAGCTAACAATGGAGGGCTAATTTGAAGGGGGACAGCTAGTATCAACTATCCTGACAAAAGTAGTCTTCGCCTGCGCAAAGCTCTGGGGATGACACCGTCTTGGGCTCCATGGTGACCTCCTTCTCGTAGTCCTCCTGGTCTTGGTCTCGTTGCAACGAAATGGCAACCTTTGCATGATGCCTCGGTACTCCACGGCTGCGCTTGCCCCTTTGCACCAAAGAGGAAGGGAGGACACTGCGCGGGCTGGCACCCGCCTGGCGCCCCCGGTCGTCATGGCTTGCGTCACGGGCACCTCGTGAGGTACCCTGCCTTGATCTCTCTGCCTCCTCGTGAGCCAGCCTGCCGAGGCTGTGCCTGAGGAAGCTCCGTGTCGTCCGCCCCGCGAGGCTTGGCCCCTCGCGAGGGTCTTGAGTCTTGTGTTGATGAACATGGGCCGTGTCGGGCCCCCTTTGAGCCACGCCGCAGGCCGCAGGCAGGCAAGTCTAGGGACTCCCGTTCCCAGAACACCGACAGTAGCCCCCCGGCCCAAGGCGCATCCAGACTTGGCCGTGCTGAGAGGCGAAAGGGCAAGGGCGAAGCACCATGGGCCCTAACAGCCTGCGGCCTTGGGCGCCGTGTGGCGGTTGATTGAACGTGGGCGTCTCCGCTTCCCCACGACGCCTCGGTGATCACACAGGTTGGACAAGTCCCTGCATGCAAATCGTGTCATGATTACCTGCGGTCGTGGAGGCTGGCGGTTGGCCTTCACCGGCTATAAGTACGGAACTACGCGTGCCCTTCCAGTCCATCCCTCCTTGCTTCTCCTTCTTCCCGATCCTTGCTCTGTCTTGCCGCGATGGCTCCGATTCGCCGGTTCTCTGCAGCGGAGAAGGGAAAGGCTCCTCGAGAGGGACTAGACCCGCTCCCGCCGAAGAAACGGCTCGCCCTCTGTGGCCGGGACGAGGAGGACCATCAGGTGGTGTCGAGGCCTCGGTACGAGCGGGCTCCGTCGGGGTTCCCGCTTCCCTTGTATGCCCACGTCGAGGGCCTCGAAGGTGTCGATGTCGATCCCCAAGGTCAGCGCCATCATCGGCGTCGATGGGTCACGAAGGTGTGGGTTGTTCCTCCTAGGGTCCATGCCGAGGGCTCCTCCCAAGAGTTCGTGCTCCATGTCGCCATTCCTCTCCAGTCTTGGATCCGCCTGCCTCCCTTCTTCGCCTCCATCATCCCGCGGGAGGGTGCCCTTGGAGCTCCGGCTGCAGCACGCCGGCTGCAGTGCCCTTGCGACCGAGGCAGAGGTCGCGGTCGTTGCCCCGGGCGAGGTCTACATGACTCGTGGCTGGAGAGAGATCGCCCGGGTTTGTAGGGTGAGGGGCGTCTTTGCGGTCCACTTGGAGTACGATGGCTCTTCGGTGATGTTCTTCAAGGTCTTCGACGCGGATGGGCGCCGGCTGGAGTGTTGCCCTAGGAGAGGTGGCCAAGACCTCGCCATGGTGAGGGCTAGGCCCGTCGACCGCTCCCTTTGCGGCTCTGCAGGCGACGGAGGCGCCGGGGGATCCAGCGACTCCACCTAGATCGTCGCGACTCCGGAGACGAGTGACGACAGCTATGAGCCCACGAGCTGGCGCCGCTCCTGGAGCAGGGCGGGCTCGTCTGGTCGTCGCTGACTCTGATCTAGATGGGGTTGGCGCCGGCGCTTGACGGCCCACTGTTGATGATGGCATCTTTTGCAAGAGCGCGTTTAGTTAGCATCCCTTAGGATCCGTTCCCTGTGAGGAATCAAAATGCTCCCCATGGGGGCTTGTAAGATGCCTGTAATCCTGTTTGTTAATACATAACCCTTGCTGTAGAGTTGTGCGAGTTGCTGATTCCGTCTTAGCTCAGTTCTCCTTTTCGAACCTCGCGAGGGCTTGGTGCTCTGCATCGATAGGTCCCAGTCCCAAGGCGGCGTCAGCCGTCGCTGGTATGCTAGGTCGCGATGCCGTGGTCAAGGCCAGGAGGTGAGTGACCCGGGGTCCGGTAAGAGCCCCTGAGTCGCGATGCTCAGGAGGTCCCCTTTGGCGTGCAAGCAGCAATCGCTCGGCGAGAAAGGAGAGCGGCATCGCTGACACAGAATTGCATTAGGTGCGGGGGTAGTGCTATGATAGCCGGTGCTTTCGGGTGGTGACTTATCTTGAGAGTCGTGGATTACTCCTGGTGTGTCATCGTGTCCGCGCGTCGACAGGAGCGGAATCGCTCGGCGAGGTCCTCGTGCGCCCCTTCTCCCCCGCCTTTGCTCCCCTTTCTGCTCTATGTCCTCGGGTCCCGGCCCTCGAGCTAGTCTCAACCATCGCTGGTATGCTAGGTCGTGATGCTGTGGTCAAGGCCAGATGGTGAGGGCTAGAGAGGCAGTAGGAGCCCCGAGTCGCGATGCTCAGGCACCCCCCCTTTAACGTGCAAGCGGTTTGCATGGACGAGAGTGAAAGGAATGCCGCGAGGGCCTTGCCTGTCGCAACTCCCTTAGGGGATCCTGTAAACTCATCACAGAAGGAAGAAGAGGTTGCCATGACAATTATCAGTCTGCCGTTAGTTGCTTCCGAGGGGAGGCGAGGCACTGGAGGCTTGACGAGGTGGTGCCATGCGGGGCTGCCGCGGCCAGAGCTCAGCCATTCAGGTTTGTCGGCATTGCCAGGATGGACCCATGCGCAAGCGTCATGCCGTTATGGGAGTAATTTTGTCAGTTGGCGTCAGTTGAGCAGGCAACTAGATCAAACACGTTAGCCGCGAAGGAGAGGATTCATTCAAATAGACGCTGGGAAGGTAGACATCGCTGGGTCGGGCCCAAGCGACATGGGGATGATGTAGCCCGAGGGGCGCCCCCAATAAAGCAAGCTAACGACATGAAATAAAAGGGATACATACCGCAGGGACGGACCCACGCGGCCTGGGAACGATGCAGCCCTGGGAGGGCGCTCCCAGTTGGAAATGAAACTTGTAAGATGTCACCTGAAGGTGTCGAGGGCAAAGGGGTGTTGGTGCAGCAGACTCGGTGGGCTGCGGAAGCCGATCCTCACGAGCCCCCAGGCCCAGGGGCCTCGGGAGGCTCCGGAGGCACTGGTAGCTCTTCGTGAATCATCTCCATCTCCGCCAAGGCTGCGGAACGCCTGTCTTCTTGAGCCTCCATGATGCCCCTCATGATGCGCTGGCACGTTGCAACCGCGCTCGGCAAGCCGTAAGGCATGCGAACGTAGCTGTGGGGCGGACCCCCGCAGCGCCCCACTTGCGAGGGCTAGAGGCGCTCTATCGTAGCGACTTGGTTGAGCCCTGGTACATTGATGCAGACGCGCAGCCTACCATCCTCGCCTGGATGGAGAGCCACAGCCGGTAGACGGCGGCAACCCCTCATGACTCTTGATTCCTATAGTTCTTGAATGGCCTTGTCGACAAACTCCTCCGGGTCTGACCTTCCTTGCCTTGCTCCTTCTTGAGGGAAACGTGCTTCGTAACACGCCTCCATGTGGTGCCCAAGCGCCTCCCTCGTGACCTTGGCCAGGTCGGTGGCCCTCCAGGGGAGAGCCCCCGAGCCCTGCCTGAGGAGGGCACCGGGCGCGCTTTCCTATGCGATGGAAGGAGGTTCCCCCTGGGCAGATGCGGGCCCTGAGGGGCCCGCCTCCCGAGGGGCTGGTCCGGACGATGTCTTCTTCTTCTTGGGGGTGGTCTCGGGAAGCCTCCTGCTTCCGCGATCCGGGTCTTCCAGTGATGCGGCCTGAAAGGCTCGCTCCAGGGAACACACTGCATCCTTCTCTTCACAGGGCACCGTGATGACTCCGCCACTTCCTGGCATCTTGAGGACGTTGTAGCCATGGTGAGTTACGGCCATGAACTTGGCCAGCGCTGGGTACCCGAGGATGGCGTTGTACGGCAGGCGGATGTGGGCGACGTCGAAGTCGATGAGCTCGGTGCGGTAGTTGTTGCGTGCCCCGAAGGTGACAGGGAGGCGGACCTGCCCAATCGGGACCGTGGAGCCGTCGGTGACTCCGGAGAAGGGCTTGGTTGGCTGAAGCTGGTCGTAGGGCACTTGGAGATTGTTGAACGTTTCCACGGACAGGACGTTGAGCCCTGCCCCACCGTCGATGAGGGTCCTGGTGACCAGTACATTGCTGATGACTGGGGAGCAAAGCATCGGGAGGACCCCGGCTGTGGCCGCGCACTTGAGCTGATCCGCTGAGCTGAATGTGATGGAGCAGGCCGACCACCTGAGAGGGCGCGTTGCTTCAAGCCTGGGGAGGACTGCATTCACTTCGCGGGCAAACTGCTTGAAGATGCGTTGTGAGGCTGGGGCTTGAGCTCCGCCCAGGATGCAGGCGATTGCGCGTGGCTCCTGGAAGCCCCCAGCCCCTTCGTCTCGATGGCGGTCCTCGTTTCTCCTTGGCTGAGGCGGCAGTGGAGGGAGGCCTGCGTTGCCCTGTGGGCGATCCTCACGAGGCTGATCCCTCCAGTCCCCCTCGCGAGGCAGGTCTCGCCAGCGATCCTCGCGAGGTTGATCGCGCCACCCTTGGCGCGGGCCGCGGTCTTCCCAGCGTCCTGCGTTTCTTCCTCCTCCTCGGCCGTAGCCCCGATCGGCGCGTTCGGGACGACGGCCGATCCTTCCTTCTCGCACGGCGCGGAGTTCTTGGCATTCGTTGGTGTTGTGGGTGTGGAGGTCGTGGTACACACAGTACCGGCCGCCCCTGGAGGACTCAGGCAGATCTTTGCCCCGCTTGGTGTCTGGTTCTGCCGCGAGCACGGCAGCCCCCTTGCGCTTCACGTCCTTGGCCTTGGGCTTCTTCTCTTCTGGGTCTGCGGCAGGCAGCTCGAGGAGGGAGAGGCGTCCCTCCTCAGCCCTGGCGCACTTGGTCGCCAAGTTGAACAGCTCCAGGGAGGTGCACAGGTCTTCATGCATCGCCAGCTCCTCCTTCATCTTGACGTCGCGCACACCATCGGAGAAGGCCGAGATGATGGCCTCCTCGGACACCTTGGGGATCTTGAGGCGCGCGCTGTTGAAGCGCTGGATGTACTTTTGCAGGGTCTCTCCGGGTTGTTGCTTGATGCGGCGCATGTCGCTCACGGCGGGTGGCCGGTCGCGAGTACCTTGGAAGTTGGCGATGAAGCGGGTGCGCATCTGGTCCCAGGAAGAGATCGTGCCTGGAGCCAGATTCAGGAGCCAGGTGCGAGCTCCTTCCTTGAGCGCCATGGGGAACCAGTTCGCCATGACCTTCTCGTCCCCGCTGGCAGCTTCGATGCCCAGCTCATAGAGCTGGAGGAACTCTGCAGGGTCAGTCGTGCCGTCGTAACGAGGAGGCAGGTCTGGCTTGAACTTGCCGGGCCACGCGACGCTACGCAGCTCGGTGGTGTAGGCACGGCAGCCTGCGGTGGCCATAAAAGGCTTCGGCTAGTGGAGAGCTCGGTCTTGAGGGTCCCCACGCGCTGCAGCTAGGAGCAGCGCGGGGTCTTAGCGTGCCGGAGCCAGAGCAGGGTCGCGGCGTGCCAGAGCAGGGAGTGCCCGGGCAGCTCCTTGCGGGCGAGGGACTTCTTGGCAGCTCCGTTCTTGCTGCGCTGGCACCTGACGGAGCGGGTTCCGCCCAGGGGCCACGCGCCTTGGAGCCATGGCGTCTTCTTGGAGAGGAGGTGGCTGGTACGCCCCCAAAGCTTCGTTGCCCGCGCGGGGCGGGGTGCTGCGCAGCAGAACGGACGACGCGGGAGAGCCCCCCACGGCGCGGACGAGCTCGGCGACGCGGTCGAGCCACTCTTCATAGACGTCGTCGACGGGACGGTAGCGCAGGAGCTCGTTTGCCGCGATGAGCGCAGCTCGAGCCTCCAAGGGTGCGCGGAGCGCGCGGGACGAAGAACCAGCTGGTGTGAGCGATGGAGTAGCGGTGCGGCCGTCTTGCTGCACGGACGGATGCTGAGACGATGCTTGCTGCTCGCCCCCCGCCGGGCCGGTGGCGGCGTCGATGGCAGGTGACGGGCAACGATGAGGACGTCCGCCGACGGGCGCCGTCTGGGCGACGCGGGAAGCGATGGTGGCCCGGCGCTCGGCGCGGGCCCGAGGAGCGTCGGACATGGACGCGACGGTCGGAGGAGAACGGTGCGGTGGAAGACGAACTCCGGCGCACCCCTACCTGTCGCGCCAAATGTCGGATTTCGGGTTCCGGCAGACCCTTAAGGTTCGAACTCTGGGGTGCACGTGAAGATAACGTCTTCTACCTCTCCTTCTCGCAAGGATCTAGACTACTGAAAGAACTGCACAAGAGGCACAAGGTTTATACTGGTTCGGGCCACCATTGTGGTGTAATACCCTACTCCAGTGTGTGGTGGGTGGATTGCCTCTTGGGGCTGATGATGATGAACAATACAAGGAAGAACAGCCTCGCGAGGGTCTGCTCTTGGCTGGGGCTATGAACTGCTGGGAGGAGTTCAGCCACCTTTCTCTCTCTCTCTCTCTCTCTCTATGCTTCCAACCTCTCTATCGAGCCTCCCCTTCCTTTTTTCCAACCCCTTGCTCTGTGGGCGGCTGGTCCTATTTATAGAGGCCCTGGTCCTCTTCCCAAATATTGAGCGGGAAGGGAGCCAACAATGGCGGGCTAATTTGAAGGGGGACAACAAGTATCAGCTATCCTGACAAAAGTAGTCTTCGCCTGCACAAAGCTCTGGTGATGACGCCATCTTGGGCTCCACGATGACTTCCGTCTCATAGTCCTCCTGGTCTTGGTCTCGTTGCACCGAAATGGCAACCATTGCCTGATGCCTCGGTACACCGTGGCTGCGCTTGCTCCCTTTGCACCAAAGAGGAAAGGAGGACGCTGCACGGGCTGGCACCCGCCTGGCGCCCTGAGTCGTCATGGCTATCATCATGGGCACCTCGCGAGGTATCCCGCCTTGATTTCTCCGCCTCCTTGTGAGCCAGCCTGACGAGGCCGCGCCTAAGGAAGCTCCACGTCGTCCGCCCTGCGAGGCTTGGCCCCTCGCGAGGGTCTTGAGTCTTGTGTTGATGAAGATGGGCCGTGCCGGGCCCCCTTTGAACCACGCCGCAGGCCGCAGGCAGGCAAGTCTGGGGACCCCCGTTCCCAGAACGCCGACAGTTATCCTTGATGGCAACAATACAATACGTGTCTTGCTGCCCCTTCTGTCACTGGGAAAGGACACCGCAAGATCGAACCCAAAGCTAAGCACTTCTCCCATGGAAAGAACAACCAATCTAGTAGGCCATACCAAACTGATAATTCGAAGAGACTTGCAAAGGCAAACAATCATACATAAAAGAATTCAGAGAAGATTCAAATATTATTCATAGATAGACTGGATCATAAACCCACAATTCATCGGTCTCGACAAACACGCCACAAAAAGAAGATTACATCGAATAGATCTCCATGAGAGAGGGGGAGAACATTGTATTGAGATCCAAAAAGAGAGAAGAAGCCATCTACCTACTAACTATGGACCTATTGGTCTGAAGTAAACTACTCACACTTCATCGGAGGGGCTTGGATGATGATGTAGAAGCCCTCCGTGATCGATGCCCCCTCCGACGGAGCTCCGGAACAGGCTCCAAGATGGGATCTCGTGGATACAGAAAGTTGTGGCGGTGGAATTAGGTTTTTGGCAACGTCCCTGATCGTTTTGGGGTACGTAGGTATAGGTAGGAGGAAGAAGTACGTCCGTGGAGCTTCGAGGGGCCCATGAGACAGGGGGCACACCCTAGGGGGGGGCCTCCACCCTCGTGACCGCCTCGTGGCTTTCTTGACGGAGGGTCCAAGTCTCCTGGGTCTTATCTGATGAGAAAATCGCGTTCCCGAAGGTTTCATTCCGTTTGGACTCCGTTTGATATTATGTTTCTCCGAAACACTGAAATAGGCAAAAAACAACAATTCTGGGCTGGGCCTCCGGTAATAAGTTAGTTTAAAAATAATATAAAAGTGGAAAATAAAGCCTAATATAGTCCAAAATAGTAGGTAATATAGCTTGGAGCAATCATAAATTATAGATACGTTGGAGACGTATCAAGCATCCCCAAGCTTAATTCCTGCTCGTCCTCGAGTAGGTAAATGATAAAAACAGAATTTTTGATGCGAAGTGCTACTTGGCATAATTTCAATGTAAATTTCATAATTGTGGTATGAATATTCAGATTCAAAAGATTCAAGACAAAAGTTCATGTTGACATAAAATCATGCACAACCCCGATGACAAGCCAAGCAATTGTTTCATACTTTTGACATTTTCAAAACTTTTTCGATCTTCACGGAGTACATGAGCGTGAGTCATGGATATAGCACTATATGTGGAATAGAATGGTGGTTGGAGAAGACAAAAAGAGGGGAAGATAGTCTCACATCAACTAGGCGTATCAACGAGCCATGGAGATGCCCATCAATAGATATCAATTTGAGTGAGTAGGGATTTCCATGCAACGGATGCACTAGAGCTATAAGTATAAGATAGCTCAACAAAAGAAACTAAGTGGATGTGCATCCAACTCGCTTTCTCACGAAGACCTAGGGCATTTTGAGGAAGCCCATCATTGGAATATACAAGCCAAGTTATATAATGAAAAATTCCCACTAGTATATGAAAGTGACAAAATGAGAAACTCCCAATTATGAAGATCATGGTGCTAGTTTGAAGCACAAGTGTGGTAAAAGGATAGTAACATTGTTCCTTCTCTCTTTTTCTCTCATTTTTTTGTTTGGGCCTTCTCTTTTTTTATGGCCTTTTTTTCGTCCAGAGGCTCATCCCGACTTGTGGGGGAATCATAATCTCCATCATCCTTTCCTCACTTGGGACAATGCTCTAAGAATGATGATCATCACACTTTTTATTTTTCTTACAACTCAACAATTACAACTCAATACTTAGAACAAAATATGACTCTATATGAATGCCTCCGGCGGTGTACCGATATATGCAATGAATCAAGAGTGACACGTATGAAAGAATTATGAACGGTGGCTTTGCCACAAATATGATGTCAACTACATGATCATGCTAGCAATATGAAAATGATGGAGCGTGTCATAATGAACGGAACGGTGGAAAGTTGCATGGCAATATATCTCGGAATGGCTATGGAAATGCCATGATAGGTAGGTATGGTGGCTGTTTTGAGGAAGGTATTTGGTGGGAGTATGATACCGGCGAAAAGTGCACGGTATTAGAGAGGCTAGCAATGGTGGAAGGAAGGAAAGTGCGTATAATCCATGGACTCAACATTAGTCATAAAGAACTCATATACTTATTGCAAAAATCTGGAGGTTATCAAAGCAAAGTATTACGCGCATGCTCCTAGGGGGATAGATTGGTAGGAAAAGACCATTGCTCGTCCCCGACCGCCACTCATAAGGAAGACAATCAATAAACAAATCATGCTCCCACTTCATCACATAACGGTTCACCATGCGTGCATGCTACGGGAATCACAAACTTTAACACAAGCATTTCTCAAATTCACAACTACTCAACTAGCATGACTCTAATATCACCATCCTCATATCTCAAAACAATTATCAAGCATCATTTTTTTCTTAGTATTCAACGCACTCAAAAGAAAGTTATACAAATCTTGAATACCAAGCATATTATTATTTAGCAAATTACCATGCTCTTAATACTCTCAAAATAATCTAAGTGAAGCATGAGAGATCAATAGTTTCTATAAAACAAATCCACCACCGTGCTCTAAAAGATATAAGTGAAGCACTAGAGCAAAACTATAAAACTCAAAAGATATAAGTGAAGCACTAGAGTAAAACTATAGAGCTTAAAAGATATAAGTGAAGCACATAGAGTATTCTATCAAATTCTAAATTATGTATGGCTGTCTCAAAAGGTGTGTACAACAAGTATGATTGTGGTAGACTAACAAGCAAAAACTCAAATCATAAAAGACGCTCCAAGCAAAACACATATCATGCGGTGAATAAAAATATAGATCCAAGTAAAGTTACCGATAGAAGTAGACGAAAGAGGGGATGCCTTCCGGGGTATCCCCAAGCTTTGGCTTTTAGGTGTCCTTAGATTATCTTGGGGGTGCCATGGGCATCCCCAAGCTTAGGCTCTTGCCACTCCTTGTTCCATAATCCATCAAATCTTTACCCAAAACTTGAAAACTTCACAACACAAAACTTAAAGTAGAAAATCTCCTGAGCTCCGTTAGCGAATGAAAACAAAAGACCACTTCAAGGTACTGTAATGAACTCATTCCTTATTTATATTGGTGTTAGACCTACTGTATTCCATCTTCTCTATGGTTTATAAACTATTTGACTAGCCATAGATTCATCAAAATAAGCAAACAACACACGAAAAATAGAATCTGCCAAAAACAGAACAGTCTATAGTAATCTGTAGCTAGCACAAGATCTGGAAGCCCAAAAATTCTAAAATAATTGATGGACGTGAGGAATTTATCTATTAATCATCTTCAAAAAGAATTAACTAAATAGCACTCCCAAATAAAAATGATAGCAGTTCTCGTGAGTGCTAAAGTTTCTGTTTTTTACACCAAGTTCGACAAGACTTTCCCCAAGTCTTCCCAACGGTTCTACTTGGCACACACACTAATTAAACACAAAAAACACAACCAAAACAGAGTCTAAATAATTTATTTATTACTAAACAGGAGCAAAAAGTAAGGAATACAAATAAAATTGGGTTGCCTCCCAACAAGCGCTATCGTTCAACGCCCCTAGCTAGGCATAACAAGCAAGAATAGATCTAGGTATTGCCATCTTTGGTAGGAAATTATTCAATGAGGCATCTATCTCCCTTAGGAATTTCTTTCTTTCTAGTGATTATCAAACTCTTAGGCACAAGATCGAAAAATTAATTTGTAGCAATTGGTTCCTTAATGATAGCAAAAAGATTGGGATGAATACTTATAGATTTAAGATCCGCAGTTTCCTTACTAGATGATTCACCCTTATTTTTAGGAACATACATAAGCTTGGCAATTTTAGTAGGAGGACTTTGAGTATTCTTTACGGAAGAAAAAGCGGTTCCCAAGTTCGTAATGATACCCTAAAGTTTATCGATTCTAGTGGAATCTAGATTTATTTTCTCATTAACTATGGGTTCCTTTTCCTTAATATTTTTCAAAGTCATTCCTAATTTGATTGTGGATCTTTTTATCTAGATTTTCAATTAATTCAATGGTAGCAACTTTATTTCCAATAATTTCGAGTCTTTGCATAACATGCTCCAAAGATAACATAGTTCCATTAACCAAAAGAGGTGGTGAGCCAAATAAATCTAACATAGCATTATAAGAATCAAAAGTATGGCTACCCAAGAAATTCCCTCCGGTAATGGTATCAAGGATATATCTATACCAAGGACTAGCACCTACATAAAAATTACGGAGAAGAACTGAACTAGATTGCTTCCTGGTAGATCTATTTTGAGCATTGCAAATTCTATACCAAGCATCTTTTAGATTTTCTCCCTCCCTTTGTTTAAAATTTAGAACTTCATTCTCAGGAGACAATGGAGAAGATATGAGACTAGCCATGACGACAAGCGAGCAAACAAAAGGCAAATGGGCAACGAAGGCAAATAGAGAAAAGAGAGGGAGGATAGAGAGAGAGGGCGAATAAAACGGCAAGGGTGAATTGGGGGAGAGGCAAACGAGAGGCAAATGGAAAATAATGTAATGCAGGAGATAGGGATTGTGATGGGTACTTGGTATGTTGACTTTTGCGCAGACTCCCCGGTAACAGCGCCAGAAATTCATGTTGCTACCTCTTGAGCACTGCGTTGGATTTCCCCGAAGAGGAGAGGATGATGCAGCAAAGTAGTGTAAGTATTTCCCTCAGTTTTTGAGAACCAAGGTATCAATCCAGTAGGAGGCTACGCGCGAGTCCCTCGTACCTACACAAAAACAATAGCTCAACACAACCAACGCGCTTAGGGGTTGTCAATCCCTTCACGGCCACTTACAAAAGTGAGATCTGATAGAGATGATAAATAATATTTTTGGTATTTTTGGTATAGAGATGCAAAGTGAAAAGTAAAAGGCAAAGTAAAAAAGCAAAGCAATAATAAAGTGATGGAGATTGATATGATGAGAAAGAGACCCGGGGGCCATAGGTTTCACTAGTGACTTCTCTCAAGAGCATAAGTATTCTACGGTGGGTGAACAAATTACTGTCGAGCAATTGACAGAATTGAGCATAGTTATGAGAATATCTAGGTATGATCATGTATATAGGCATCACGTCCGAGACAAGTAGACCGACTCCTGCCTGCGTCTAGTACTATTACTCCACTCATCGACCGCTATCCAGCATGCATCTAGAGTATTAAGTTAAAAACAGAGTAACGCCTTAAGCAAGATGACATGATGTAGAGGGATAGTTTCATGGAATATGATAAAAACCCCATATTGTTATCCTCGATGGCAACAATACAATATGTGCCTTGCTGCCCCTTCTGTCAGTGGGAATGGACACCGCAAGATCGAACCCAAAGCTAAGCACTTCTCCAATGGCAAGAACAACCAATCTAGTAGGCCAAACCAAGCTGATAATTCAAAGTGACTTGCAAAGATAACCAATCATACATAAAAAAATTCAGAGAAGATTCAAATATTATTCATAGATAGACTGGATCATAAACCCACAATTCATTGGTCTCAACAAACACACCGCAAAAATAAGATTACATCGAATAGATCTCCACGAGAGAGGGGGAGAACATTGTATTGAGATCCAAAAAGAGGGAAGAAGCCATCTAGCTACTAACTATGGACCCGTAGGTCTGAAGTAAACTACTCACACTTCATCGGACGGGCTTGGATGATGACGTAGAAGCCCTCTGTGATTGATGCCCCCTCCAGCGGAGCTCCGGAACAGGCCCCAAGATGGGATATCGTGGATACAGAAAGTTGCGGTAGTGGAATTAGGTTTTTAGCTCCGTCCCTAATCGTTTGGGGGTACGTAGGTATATCTAGGAGGAAGAAGTACGTCGGTGGAGCTTCGAGGGGACCACGAGGCAGGGGGCGCGCCCTCCACCCTCGTGACCGCCTCGTGGCTTTCTTGACGGAGGGTCCAAGTCTCCTGGGTCTTATCTGATGAGAAAATCACGTTCCCGAAGGTTTCATTCCGTTTGGAATCCGTTTGATATTCTGTTTCTCCAAAACACTGAAATAGGCAAAAAAAACAACAATTCTGGGCTGGGCCTCCGGTTAATAGGTTAGTCCCAAAAATAATATAAAAGTGGAAAATAAAGCCAAATATAGTCCAAAACAGTAGGTAATATAGCATGGAGCAATCAAAAATTATAGATACGTTGGAGACGTATCACCCCTACGGACTAAACCGTCCAGTTCATATAGACACCAGAGGGGACTAGGGTTGTACAAAGTCGGTTACAGAGAAAGGAATCTTCATATCCGAACGCCAAGATTGCCATCCACGCCAAGAAGAGTCCCATCCGGACATGGGCGAGAGAATAGTCCGGCCCATGTCCAACAGGTCGGACACCCAAGGACCCCTTAGTCCAGGACTCCCTCAACGTGCACCAGTAAGCTCTTACCAGACCTCAGGCCGCTCACCTCCTGGCCTTGACCACGACATTGTGACATGGCATACCAGCGACGGCTAAAGCCTGCTTAGGGAGTGGGACCTGTTGGCGTAGAGCACTAAGGTGCCACGAGGAAGAAACGGGGGAACAATGCCGAAGCAAGGCACGCAGTCGCAAACATCATAATGGGAATAATATTGGCGCAAAAGCACTACAAATTCTTTACACCCCCATAGGGTTCATCTCGATTCCTCGTAGGGAACAAAAGAAGGAAGCTTCTGGAAGCCCTAGCTACGGACGTCGCCTCCGACTCCATCGTCCATAGTGGGCTTCATGGGGCCGGCACCAACCCCATCCAGATCATCGACGACGACGAGCGGATGCCATCGCTGCGCTCTGAGCACGACGGGAGCTCGGGGGCACGCAGCTATCGTCGCTCATCTCTGGAGTCTCTTCAAGCTCAGGAGAGTCACTTGACTCCCATGAGTCATCGCTGCTGTTGGAGGAACTGCCAGCAGGTCCGGGGGCGGGCACGATGCCCATTGCCGCGCCATCCTGGTGGTCCCTCCATGACAGCACTCCAGGCAGCGTCCTTCCTCGTTGAAGACCTTGAAGAACAGTGTGGAGGCGTCGTCGTACTCGATGGCGAGGCCCCCGCTATGTATCATACACGGGCGACTTTGCCCCATCCACGAGTCATGAAGATCTTGCCCGCGGAGACGAACTTGACCTCCGCTCCCGTTGCCGAGGTGCTGCATTCGGCGTGCGTCAACCACAGCTCGAGCAGCCCCCTCGGCGGCATCTCTTCGGCAAAGAAATGCGGGAATCTGACCCACATGTGCGGTGGAATTGCCGGGCACATCATGAACCCACGGGAGGATGCCTCAGCATGAGCTCGTGGGTGGGTGGTTCATGCCACCACGACCATGACGCATGCAACGCGAGACGCCTCCTCCTCGTCCGGAGCCTTGCGCTTGGGCGTACAAGGGCAGCGGGTAGCCTAGAGGAGGCCACTCGTACCAAGGTCTCGTCACCTCCTGCCTCACGACAATGTCACGAGAGCAGCAAAACCTCTTCTTCGGCGGGAGTGGCACTTGCTCCTCGCGGGAGGTTTTTCCTGTCTCAGCAGCGGAGAACCTCCTAATCGGCGCCATGGGTGTCACAGCAAGACGGCAAAGCAAGGAGGAAGAAGAAGAAGTGGGTAGCGAGAAGAAGGAGATGAGTGATGGGGGCTCCGCCCCCAACCGCCGGCCTCCACGATCACAGGTAATGATGGTTTTCTTCTACATGCAACAGGGACTTGTCAAATCAAATGGTTGTCGAGGTAGCGTGGGGAAGCGGACGTGCCCACGTCTCATCAATAGCCATGTGTCCACCAAGGCGGTAGTCGGTTGGGCCCGACGGTGCTCCGCACTTGCCCTTTGGCTTTGCCTCGGATCCGAGCTCGAGCGCGCCTTGGACCCGGGGGCTACTGCCGGTGTTCTAGGACCTGGGGTGCCCAAACTGGCCTGCCTACGGCCCAGAGCGTGGCTCCACTAATGGCCTGGTATGGCCCATCTTCAGCAGCAACAACTTAAGACCCTCGCGAGGCAGATGACACCAAGACCTCCCTAGGGGAAGCCTCTCTAGGCTGGCTCCTGAGGAGCATAGATATCTATGCAGGGAGCACCTTGTGAGGTTCACATGACGTGAGCCATGATGACCAAGGCCAGGCGAGCACCAGCGTGCATAGTGTACCAGTTTCCTCTTTGGTGCTAAGGCGGCAAGCGTAGGCTCAGGGTCCGGAGGCATCACGCAAAGATTTCCATATCAGTGAAACAAGACCAAGACCGCCAGGTCGGCAGGGCGGAGGTCATCATGGAGCCCACAACAGCATCACCACCAGAGCCTTTGGCAGGCGAAGACCACCTTTTGTTAGGATAGCTTGTACTAGTTGTCTCGCTTCAAACATGGCCGTTGTGGGATCCCTTCCAGCCGAACATTTGGGAAGAGGACCAAGGCCTCTATAAATAGGTCCTAGCCACCACCGTAGAAATGTTCGGATCAAGGATTGGACCCATTCCATCCTCACATCCATCAGCCCACCGAGCTCAAGAACACCTCTCCTCCTGAGGCTGTTCATCCACTATATTAGTTCATCCTTAGCCTTCAAGGCAATCCACCACCACACTTGAGTAGGGTATTACACCACAAGGTGGCTCGAACCAGTATAAACCTCTGTGTCTCGTGTTCTTTGGGTTCGTCAAGCTAGGCCATGGAATCGTTGAGCAAGAAAGCTAGGGGGAGAGTACTTCATGCGCACCCCAGAGTTTGAACCTCACAAGGGTTTGTCGGAACCCATAATCTGACAGTTGGTTTCTGGCCTTCTCATGTGATCACCTCAGTAGATTCATTCGGTGCAGGTTACCTAACCATCTCGCAGGGCCATCACAACTATCATGAACCAATTTCAGGCGCAACCCGCCTTGAGGTAGGGCCTCATGAGTCCCGCGCTGGCTCACAAGTGCCCAGACACACCTCGTCTAGCCCTGCCGTGCAAGCCACGTGTCAGGGCAGGGGCCTACATGCCCCGGGGGCTCCAGTCAGAGGGAGCCCTCACCCACGCGACAGTGGAAGCACCATGCTCCGCGCTGGTAGTCGACATGATCGAGGAGCAGCTATGCCCGTGCAAGTGCGGAAGTGCCATGCTCCGCGGTGGTGATAAAGAACTAAGGGCAGCCCCATGTCCGCATCAACCTCAGGGAGACCCCAGACTCAGTGTCTACCCTCGTAGCAACAATTTTCCCTCGGGAGAGTAGCGCGAAGGGGCTGGGCACGGGGGCTACACTCAGGTCACGCCTAGTGTACACCACCCTGCAAGTGCCAGGTCCCTCAGACCTGGTCGTCGCGCGCCCGTCCTGAGCGGGACCTCGACAAGAAACGGTATGGAGGTCTATCTGTACGTCAAGTGGGACTCCTGAGCATCGTGACTCAGGAGCCTAACTGGCCATGTAGCCCCTCAGCCCTTGGTCTCGTCCTTGTGATCTGGACAACCCAACGGCCGCTGAGGTACGCGCGGGGTCGGGCCCTGCCGACGTAGAAAGTTGAGGCCTACTCTCGCATATCCTTCCCGTGGGCCGTTTGTGCGTCAAGGGGGACTCTTGAGCAACGCGACTCAGGAGCCTAACTGGTCACGTAGCACCTCACCCCTTGGACATGTCCTGGTGATCCCGACGACCCAATGGCGGCTGAGGTATGTGTGGGGTCGGGCCCTGCCGACATAGAACATCAAGCAAGTAGGAAGGAAATTGCAAAATCCTAGAAAATTATTACATAAAACGCCATCTCTTAAAAGCACGGACACATGAAGTTTTACCACCTCCACAAGGCACGGTGCATGTTGCCAGAAATGAAAATGGAGGGTAGCACTGCCTCTGAACCCCCGCTTCAGCCTTGGGCGCTACCTCTGCCTGCGAGGAGTGCTCCGTCATCAACAACATCACCATCACCTGCATCGTCAGTTGTGGCTGTAGGTTCAGCGGTCCCGTCAATCGAGGGCGCAGGGTCGATGGCGAGGAACTTCCACAGTGGAGCGTCCACTTGGTCCTTCACGGCCTCGGCGGCGGCGGCACTGTGTACCTTGTCCACAGGCTCCAGCAGGGCTCCGAAGTCGGTGCTGGGGTCACAAAGATGGAGGTGGTTGAAGACGTGCATCATAGCTGAAGCGGAGAGCGCGTGGGCTTTCCCCTCCACCATGGGGCTGACTCCGTCAGCAACACCCTCAAGCACCTTGACAAGATGGGGGAGCAGCTCGGCGGGGCCTTCCTCAGTAGACACCGGTGGCTTCTTCAACCCCCTCCCGTAGAGATCGCGCAGCGCCTTGTGAGACCTCTCCTCAAGGGAATTGAAGGCGGCATGATCACTGGCATGGATTTTTGCCTTGGCCTCCAGCCGGACCTTCTCCTCCTCCACCTCCCTCTTCAGCTCCTCCAGGCGATCGCGCTTTGCGGCCTGCTCCTGTGCTGATTGCTCTAGCTCAGTGTCACAGCCAGCAACCGCGTCTTCTCAAGCCTTCAGCTTCTCCTCCCGCGCCTCATGCTGACGAGCCTCGATGGAACACTCGTTGCGCAGGGTCTCAAGCTCGGCCTCTACCACCCGACAACGCTCCTTGGCAGCCTTAGCATCCTCCAACGCCATGTCGCGGGAGGCCGCGGCAAGGCTGGCAACCTGCTTACCTTCTCCAGAGGCCGCGAAGGCGTGGCTCCATGCTGCCCTGATGGACGCATCAGATTGCAGCCACCCCAAGATCAGCTCCAGGCGACCAGACGCCAGGCGATGATCTGCGCCTTGAAAATCATCACAAAGTTGGGCCAGCACAGAGAAAGCCTCCTCCAGAGTAACAGGCGAAACAGAAGGTGGCGCCGATTTCAGGATCGGCAAGTTAGCAAAGGTAGCGGGGGCTAGGGGCTCCGAGGCCTTTGGGACCTCAGCAGGCGAGTTCAGGGCAAGCACCTCCAGAGCCGACCTGGCTACGGAGACCACCTCCTCCTGAGGCTACCCCCTAGGTCTCACGAGGACAACCCTGCCGCAGGAGCATGAGGGTCACCACTGCCCGTCTATGCGGGAGGCGGTGTGGCCATGGCGGGCTGCTAAGTTGTGAGGACCATAGCCGTCTCCTTCTTCTTCACCACCGGCGCAGGCCTAGCCATTCCAAAGGGGGGCATCAAGATACTACAACAAGAGCAAAGGAGGAAGATCAGGGCAGAGCACTTACTGATCCACGAAGGGTTAGTCTCTCGTCTTCTTCAGAAGCACCATGCCCTTGGTCTTCGCAGGCTGGGTCACGAGCTCACGAGCCCCAGGTGCAGACAAAGCCATGGCGCCCGGGCCTGCGTCAGCGCCGGCCGGCGGCAAGTCGGAGGTGTCACCTCGAAAAATCAACGCCGACCGGCTCTTCTTCGGGACCCCCGGCACTGGATTCTTCGGAGGGGTACCCCTGGATCTTGTGGTAACCCCGGCTTGGTGCACGGTCTCCTGAGCAGGGTGCTCGCCAACGTCGCCATCATCGTCAGAAAGAACGAGGAGGGGGCCCGGTTGGCGTGGGGGCAGACCTCCCTTGTGCCTTCCACAGTCTCCTTCGAGTCCGACCCCCTCCTCGTCGGACTCGATGGAAGCCGCCACCATCAGGGAGCCCGGAGGACCGATGAGCGCCGGGGCATGATCCCACGCTCATGGAAGACCGGTATAGCAATGGAGATCTTCGCCCCATCAGGGCAATGGTACAGTGGCAGATGTGTGTCTGGCAGGCAGCCCTAGTCCTTCCCGACCTGGAGGCGCATGACCTAGTTCAACTCCTCCTCGGGCAGATCGTCCGGCCACAAGCAGAGTACACCACCCTCGCCCGAGAGCTCCCATAAGGGGTGCGAGTGTGCCTAGTGCGGAGCCAGGCGCTGCGTCCAGAATTTCCTGACGATCATAGCCCCCGTCAGAGTCTCCGCCTTCAGGTCGTTATGCCTCAGGTCAGCCACCATCCTCTCCATCAACTGCTCCACCCGGGGGTCATTAAGCTTCTCATGATCCCATCCCTCGTGAGGCACTGACATCCCGGTCAGCAGCGCCAACCGAGGGCAAGAACGTGAGGAACCCATGAGGACCCACTTGTTCCTGAAATCTTCTACCTTCTTCCTGACTCGTGAGATCGCTTTGCTGGCATTGGCCGCCACAAAGTTGGAACATCCTGAGCACGGGCCTTCCTTCATCCGGAGGTAGAAGAAATGGAGGAGCAGTGCCACAAATGGCATCACCCCCACGAACGCCTCACAGTAGAAGGCAAAGATCGACAGAAGAAGGACATAGTTGGGATGAAGATGAAGGGTGTGGAGATTGTAATGGCGAAGGACGGCATAGAAGAAGCCGGATAAGGTGGGGACCAACCCTGCAAAGACGCCGTGTAAGAAGAAAGGATAGAAGGCGCCACCCAGGGTTTCCGGCTTGGCGGAGCCGGCCCGGAGCACCTTCTCCCCCCCCCCCTTGTTACTACCATCCGCCGTCACTAGGAGCGTGACGGCGTGGTTCTTCTTCGTGATGGTGGGCACGCTCAGGGCGGGCTTGAACCAGGAAGGCGAGCGCGCGACCTTCGCCTTTTTGGTGGCCATCAGCTTCAGGCTTGGGGGAGAGTTTCTGCAGATCTAGGGCTCTCTGGGCAAGGAGGAGAAGGGGATCTAGAGCAGGATGAAAGGAAGGCAATGAAAGCTCTGCAGCAAGCACTAACCCTTTTCGCAACCAGGAACGGTGGCCGAGGCAGCATGCGGGAGCGGAGACGCCCACGTCCCATCAATCACCATGTGTCGATCAAGGCTGCAGACGGTTGGGCCCGCGGCGCTCCACACTTGCCCTTTGGCTTCGCCTCAAAGCCAAGCTCGAGCGCGCCTTGGGCCCGGGGGCTACTGTCGGCATCCCAGGAACGGGGGTACCCAGAGTTGCCTAACTGCGGCCCACGGCGTGGCTCCATCAGCGGCCCAGTATGGTCCAGTTGCAGCAACAAATACTCAAGACCCTCGCGAGGGGCCAAACCTCGCGCGGCGGACGACACCAAGACCTCCATGGGGGGCAACCTCACTAGGTTGCCTCCCGAGGAGCGGAGATATCAAGGCAAGGTGCACCTCGCGAGGTTCACATGACGTGAGCCATGACGACCAAGGCCAGGCGGGCGCCAGCGGGCGCAGCGCACCAGTTTCCCCTTTGGTGCCAAGGGGGCAAGCGTAGGCGCGGAGTCCCAAGGAATCAGGCAAAGGTTTCCATATTAGGTGCAACAAGACCAAGACCGCCAGGACGATAGGACGGAGGTCATCGCGGAGCCCACTACAGCATCACCACCAGAGCCTTTGCACGCGTACACTACTTTTGTCAGGATAACTTGTACTAGTTGTCTCCCTTTGAATTTTGGTAGTTGTGCGATCCCTTCCCGCCTACATTTGGGGAGAGGACCAAGGCCAGTATAAATACGACTTAGCCACCACCAGAGAGAGGGATCTGATCATTCAGACCATCCTCATAGCCACCAGCTCATCAAGCTCAAGAACACCTCACCTCCTGAGGCTGTTCACCCATTGTACCAGTTCATCCTCAGCCCCTCGAGGCAATCCACCACAAAGTTGGATTAGCATATTACACCGCGACATGGCCCGAACCAGGATAAAATGATGTGTCTCTTGTCCCTTGGTTTCGTCGAGTTAAGCTGTGGGATCATTGGGCCGGCAGGTTAGGGAGAAGGAGTTCTTCGTACGCACCCCAGTGTTCGAACCTCTCAGGGTCCACGGAGCCGGAAATCTGACAGGAATCCCTTAATAACGTGGCAATGCACCGGCAAGTGAACTAAGATGAAGATGATCAAGTATTTTTTGACAAAGATTCGAGCCCCGCTCTAGTTGTCTCCAAGGTCTTGACACTTCAACATCAATAAGACGAAGACCAAAGATGTCATATCTTCCACACCAAAGCGGGAATCAATGGAAGGTCCGTGAAGGTCATCATCGACGGATGAAGTTGCCATAACTTGGCAAGCGAAGAACGATTCTCCAAGTTCCAATTGGTCAAGATGAAGCATCCTCGCCCTTACATGGTCCAATGGTTAAGCGACTCTGGCACTATTCAAGTGGATCACATGGTGCAAGTTCCGTTCAAGATAGGAGCATACAAAGACATTTTGGAGTGTGATGTCGTTCCGATGTCCGTCTGCCATCTCCTTCTTGGACGGCCATGGCAATTTGACTGAGGCATCATCCACAATGGACGAACCAATCACTATAGCTTCAAGATGAAGGGAAAGGGGTATGTGCTACGACCTATGTCTCCAAGCCAAGTGATCGCCGACAAGCAAGCTACCAACCATCATGGAGAAAATAATGAGAGAGCGAGCCACCCAAAAGGGAATGAGAGCCACAAGCCCAAAATGAGTGCCTCCACGGTGAATGACAAGAAGAACCTAGTGCTATTTGCCACCAAAAGTGAGATGAGAGAAGTGTGTGAGAACCCATCAAGTGTTATGCACTATGTCCTTTTGTGCAAGGACGAGGCACCGAAAACTAACACCTCTCACAATCTACCTTTAGTGTTATCTTCTCTATTGCAGGAATTCCAAGATGTTTTCCCTGACGAGCAACCTTCGGGTCTACCTCCTCTTCGAGGCATCGAACACCGTATCGATCTCATCCCCGGAGCACCTGTTCCTAACAAGGCTCCCTACCGCATCAACCCCGAGGAAACCAAGGAGATCCAACGGCAAGTACAACAACTCATCGACAACAGCCATGTACGTGAAAGCTTGAGCCCTTGTGCCGTCCAGTTAATCCTTGTTCCCAAGAAAGGTGGTACATATCGCATGTGTTCCGATTGTCGTCCTATCAATGCTATCACTGTTAGATATCACTACTCCATTCCACGCTTAGACGACATGCTAGATGAGCTTAGCGGAACAACAATTTTCTCTAAGATTGACCTTAAAAGTGGCTACTATCAAATACGCATCCAGGAACGTGATGAATGGGAAACCTCTTTCAAAACCAAGTTTGGCTTGTGAAAGGTTGGTCATGCCAATGGGCCTATCCAAAGCACTCGGTACTTTCATCCAAGTCATGCATTTTGTTCTTAGGCCCTACATCGATGTATTTGTTGTGGTCTATTTTGACGATATTCTTGTCTTTAGCAAATCTCTCAAGGATCACGTAACCCATCTTAGAACCGTGTTGCAAACTCTTAGAAAAGAGTGCATTTATGCTAATATGGACAAATGCCTTTTCGGTGTTGATAAGCTTGTTTTCTTGGGTTTCGTTGTGTCTTCTAAGGGTGTTTATGTAGATGAATCTAAGATCAATGCTATTAAAGTTTGGCCACAACCAACCAATTTGCAACAAGTGTGAAGTTTTCTTGGTTTAGTTGGTTTCTATGATAGATTTGTGAAAAAAATTAGCACCATCGCTCTACCTTTGCATGCCTTGAGTAAGAAAAATGCACCTTTTGTTTGGGGACCATCTCAAGATGCTGCATTCAATGAGCTTAAGAACTTGCTTACACATGCCCCTTTGCTTGCATTACCCAACTTTGATAAACCATTTGAGATACATTAGGATGCTAGCGGTTATGGCATAGGAGGTGTGTTAATGTACGAGAATCGCCCCATAGATTACTTTAGTGAGAAACTTTCTGGAGCGCGACTCAATTATCCCATATATGACAACGAGCTATATGCTTTAGTGAGAGTCTTGCTTGTTTGGGAGCATTATTTCCGTAATCATGAGTTCATTCTCCACACCGACCATGAAACACTTAAGTATCTTAAGGGTCAAACTAAGTTGAACAAGCGTCATGCTAAGTGGAGTGAATTCATTGAGTATTTTCCTTATGTCATCAAGTGAATCAAAGGTAAGGAAAACGTTGTGGCGGATGCACTTTCCCGTCGATGCATGTTTGTTACCCAACTTGAGTTGAATGTCATTGGCTTTCAACACATAAAATACTTGTACGCGCATGACCCTACTTTTGCTTCTCCATATGCCAAATGTTTGACGCATACATCTTGGGAACGCTATTACATCAAAGATGATTATCTTATGAGTGCTAACAAACTATGTATTCCCAAGTCTTCACTTCATTTGTTACTTTTGCAAGAATCTCATGGAGCAGGACTTATGTGACACTTTGGGCGCGACAAGACATTCGCCACGCTCTCCAAGAACTACTTTTGGCCCAAGATGTTCCGCGATGTCTCATGTTTCACCAATCGATGCTCTACATGTCGCAAAGCTAAGTCTAAAGCTCAATCCCATGGTCTATATATGCCGCTTCTAATATTGTATCACCCATGGGAAGATATTAGTATGGACTTTGTACTTGGTTTTCCTAGAACTAGAAATGGCAAAAATTCCGTGTTTGTTTTTGTGGACCGATTCTCTAAGATGGATCTTTTCATCCCATGCAACAAGATAGATGATGCTTCAAATGTTGCAAATCTTTTTTGTAGGTAAATCTTGCGCCTACACGGAGTGCTAAAGACTATTGCCTCGGACCGTGATGTCAAGTTTCTAAGCTACTTTTGGAAGACTTTATGCGCCAAGGTCAGAATCAAACTTTTGTTCTCTTCGGCAAACCATCCTCAAACCGACGGCCAAACGGAGGTCACGAACCGGATGCTCTCCACTCTACTAAGCGTGTTGATAAATAATAACATCAAGGAGTGGGAGGAGTGTCTACCCATCACCGAGTATGCCTACAACCGTGTAAGACATTCGACTACCGGCAAGTCCCCCTTCGAGGTCGTCTACGGCTTCAACCCGTTTTCCCCATTGGACATTCTTCCTCTACCTCTACAAGAGCGCATCAACATGGACGCAAGTGCATGGATGAACTACCTCAAGAAGATGCATGAAGATGCAAGGCACACCATCAAGCTCCAAGTACAACGACTCGCGAACAAGCCCAACATCAACAAGGAACCCATGATATTCAACATTGGAGATATTGTATGGCTACACCTTCGCAAGGGATGCTTCCCCAACGAACGCAAGTCCAAGCTACGACCACGAGCTGATGGATCCTTCAAGGTGCTCGAGCGCTACAAAAACATTGCGTACAAGATCGACTTACCACGTGACACTTACTCTGTGAGCGATATCTTCAACGTCAAAGCTCTCTCCCTACCATGGGGATGAGGATTTCGATCCGAGGTCGGATCTTTCCCAAGGGTGGGGAGATGATGCGAAGAATCCTATGGTCATCCCCATGTACCTACCATCGTCTCATCAAGTTACAAGAGGACCCATGACACGAGAACGAGCTAGAGCCTCGAGACCGAGGTGACTTTCTTCCTTAGTGATATTCCATATGATCCACTCGATACATGGTTACTACCTAAGTCTGGAATGTTGTGCATGATCAGGTACCAAGAAGGCCCTCTCGAAGATGCACATGAAGACGGACAAGTACCCAAGTTCAGGAATGAAGAGGAACGACGGAAGGAACCGAAGAAGTCTCCAGGACCCGGAGATCCGGCCCAAACCCTGGACATCAGGCTCCTTAGACCCCATTATATTCTAATCTCTCCCCTCTAAACCCATCAGATGCCTCCGAGATGTGACCCAGATTTGCTTTCCTATCGGAGCTCACTTAGTTGATCCAGTAGCAGAATACACTGATGCAGTTGCTAGTTCAGAATCAGGGCAAGAACAAAAACAATAACAACAACCCACCGCCACCACCTCTAGTTGACAACTTAGCCCGTTTTCTAAGGTTACAACCACCGGTGTTTTCCAGTAGCACCGATCCCATAGTTGTGGATGACTGGCTACGTAGGATTGGAAGGGAGTTAACCACTGCTGGTTGCACAGATGTTGAGAAGGTGTGTTTTGCCGCACACCAATTGGATGGACCCGCAGCCGCACGGTGAGATAATTACACAGCCACTTTCCCCATAGCCAATGTTACTTGGGAGCAATTTCAGCAAGCATTCCGCACAACCCATGTCTCAACTGGAGCTATGAGCATGAAGAAGCATGAGTTTCATAACTTACACCAGGGCAACCCTACTATGGGGCAGCATGTGGAGGAGTTTAGTAAGTTATCTCCCTATGCCCCTGATGATGTGGCCATAGATGCCGCGAAGCAGGAGAAGTTTATGGAAGGGGTGAATGATGAGGTGAGCATGCAGTTGATGGTGTCAACACTCAACAACTACCAGGAGTTGGTAGATAAGGCTCTTATGATTGAAGGGAAGCAACATCAGATTGAGAGCTGCAAAGAGGAAGTATGGGCAAGGAAAGTACAATTGAGGAGCTCAGCAGAAACCCCGTTTCACCCCGAACCTGGGAGGATTTACCCATAACCATGGAGGCCATAACCATAATGGAGGAATTCTGCATAACCAACACAGCCCTAGGAATGGAAATGGGAGTGGAGCAGGCAGCAATCAGAACCACTCTAACCCAGCAACGCACGCCAAGAAGGACCTGAGTCACATTACTTGTTTCAAGTGCGGACACCCATGTTATTAAGCTCACCAGGAGCGGAGTATGTGGCTAGTCAGGGTTGTTTTCAGATGCCATTGACCATAGGTAGGCATGTTTTCCCCTCATACTTGATAATTTTGGAATCCCAAGGATTGGATGTGATACTTAGTATGGATTGGCTATAGATGTATGGAGGAAACATCGATTGCGCCAGTAAGTCAATTAAGCTCACCACACCGGAAGGGAAAAGGATTAAGTATGTATCCAGGTATACCCCTAAGAGTACTCACGTAAATTACCTCATGGGAGTTGTTCAGGAAGAAGTGCCAGTAGTGAACGATTACCTAGATGTATTCCAGAGGAACTACCAGGCATGCCCCCGGATTGAGACATTGAGTTTTTGACAGAGTTATTGCCAGGCACCGGACCAATATCAATGAGACCATACCAGATGCCCGCAAATGATCTGGAGGAGATTAAGAAACAGATTAAGGAGTTATTGGAAAAGGTTACATTCGACGAAGTTCATCACCATGGGGAGCCCTAGTGCTACTGGTTGAGAAGAAGGATAAGTCTTTGAGAATGGTGGTTGATTATCGGGCATTGAATGAAGTAACAATCAAGAACAAGTACCACCTACCAATGATCAATGATCTGTTTGACCAGTCGCAAGAAGCAAAAGTCTTTTCCAAGATCGATCTTCGATTAGGATACCACCAGCTGAAGATTCGAGAACAAGATATACCTAAGACAACTTTCACCACAAGGTACGGGCTGTACGAGTACACGGTTATGTCATTTGGATTGACTAACGCCCCTGCCTATTTCATGAGTATGATGAACAAGGTGTTCATGGAGTTGTTGGATAAATTTGTCGTGGTGTTCATTGATGATATCTTGTGATGCTCGAAGAATGAAGAAGAGCATAAGGAGCATTTGCGTTTAGTTCTCGAGAAGCTCAGGGAACACCAGTTATACGCCAAGGTCAGCAAATGTGAGTTTTGGTTGAAGGAAGTAGGATTCCTTGGACATGTTATATCAGGAGAGGGTATAGCCGTAGACCCTACCTCAGTTGGAGAGATCCGCAGTTTTCTTGGACTCGCGGGATATTACCAGAGATTCATTGAGAATTTTTCTAAGATTGCGAAGCCCATGACGGCATTGTTGAAGAAGGACACAAAGTTCCATTAGACTGAAGAATGTGAATCAAGTTTCCAGGAGTTGAGGAAATGTTTGACTACAGCCCAGTGCTGATTCTGCCAGATATACGCAAAGATTTCCAAGTATATTGCGATGCCTCCCGCTTAGGACTTGGAAGTGTAATTATGCAAGACGGAAGAGTTGTTTCGTATGCCTCATGACAACATCGACCGCATGAGTTGAATTATGCCACACATGATTAGGAGTTAACAGCTGTAGTGCACGCACTCAAAACCTGGAGACATTTTATTATTGGGAACCATTGTGATGTGTACACGGATCACAAGAGTTTGAAGTACATTTTTACTTAGAAGGAGTTAAATATCAGGCAAAGGAGATGGTTGGAGCTCATGAAGTATTATGATATGAAGTTGCACTATCATCCCGGCAAGGCCAACGTCGTAGCAGATGCTTTGAGCTAGAAGAGTTATGTCAATACCTTCGTAAGCAAAGGATTGCCAATGGAGTTAGCAGAAGATCTCAAGGAGCTTCGTTTGGATATAGTTCCTAGAGGTTTTGTTACAACAATGGAAGTTCAGTCGACATTATTGGGAAAGATTCGAGAAGCTCAGAAGGATGGCAAAGAAATTGCTGAGATAAAGGAGAATATGAGTGAAGGTAAAGCCAAAGGTTTTCATGAGGATGAACACGACACCTTGTGGTTTGAGGACTGTATATTTGTGCCCAATAATGCCGAGATCAGGAATTTGATACTATAGGAAGCTCATGACTCACCATACTCGATACACCACAGAAACACCAAGATGTATTTGGATTTGAAGGAGCGTTCCTGGTGGACTAGAATGAGGAAGGACATTGCCGAGTATTAGCCATATGTGATGTATGTCAGAGAGTGAAGGAAGAACATCAGAAACCAGCAATATTTCTACAGCCTATGCCGATACCCAAATGGAAGTGGGACAAGCTTGTCATGGATTTTATCACCGGATTACCTAGGACCCGATCGAGATATGATTCTATCTGGGTAGTAGTGGACCGTTTGACCAAAGTAGCTCACTTTATCTAGGTGAAGACCACTTATACCAGTGCGAAGTGGGCCAAGATATATATGACCAGGATCGTATGTCTGCATGGAGTTCCGAGGACCATCGTATCAGATAGAGGAACGCAATTTACTTCAATGTTTTGGAACCAGCTGCACCAGACTTGGGGTACCAGGCTAGAGTTCAGTACCGCTTTTCATCCGCAGAAAGATGGACAGACCGAGAGAGTCAATCAGATTCAGGAGGACATGTTGAGAGCTTGTGCGCTAGACTATGGATCTAGTTTGGATGACAACTTGCCCTACGTGGAGTTCTCATACAACAAAAGCTACCAGGCCAGTTTGAAGATGGCACCGTTTGAAGCCCTGTATGGAAGAAGATGCCGAACACCGTTGATGTGGGATGAAGTTGGAGACTGTCAGTTGGTTGGACCAGATTTGATTAAGGAGTGCGAAGAGAAGGTTAACCTGATTCGAGATAGACTGAAGGTAGCTAAGTCCGAACAGAAGCACTATGCAGACTCAAAACGCAAGGAGGTACTCTATGAAATCGGAGACAGAGCATATCTCTGTGTGTCATCACAGCGAGGTGTTAAACGTTTTGGAGTTAAGGGAAAGTTAGCCCCGAGATTTGTAGGACCGTACTGTGTTTTGGAACGTATGGGAGAGATGGCCTACAAGTTGGAGTTACCCGAAGGACTATCAGGAGTTCATGATGTGTTTCACGTTTCGCAGTTGAAGAAGTGCCATGCAGAGATGGCCGAGATTCCTCTGAGAGATACAGTGCCCCTGGAAGCAATTCATTTGGATAGTGATCTGACCTATGAGGAGGAACCAGTCAAGATTCTCGAGTTTGCCAGCCGAGTTACCCGCAACAAGGTTATTAAGTTTTGCAAAGTCTAGTGGAGCCACCATACTGAGGATGAAGCCACCTGGGAACGAGAGGATGATCTACGCAAAGACCACCCACACCTATTTTCTAGCCAACCCGAATCTCGAGGGTGAGATTCATCTTAAGGGGGGTAGGTTTGTAACATCCCAAATTTTCAATTTGGAATGTTATACATAGGTCATTCATGCATATCATATTTTACTGCATTTTGCTTTGCGATGCTCGAAATTCTAAGAAACTCAAGGATCCACAGAGAGAGTTAGGGATTTCACGTTTTTCATATTTGAATTTTATCAAATATCCAAACAAGGATCATTTTGCTTTTAATTATTTTCCTCTCCGAAAATATTTCTAATTAAAATATATGAGAGGAGATAATATGACTTCTCCAAAATAAATGAAATATCAGAGGAAAAATATTAAAATCAAATAAGTAATTTTATTTGGATTTCTATTACTATTTTATTTGAATTAGGAAAAAATGCTTTTTTTTTAAAATTGCATTAGAGGCCCAAATAAATGTTCACTTTGTCCGCAATATTATTAGAGGACCGTGAAAATTTATTTCAAGATATTTGGACTCCGTTCAGTATTTCTTTTACTTATTTTTCCGCGTCAGGATTTATTAAAAAAAGTCACCGATCTCTGGGCCGGGCCCGAGCCAGAGACCTCCGGCCGGGGGCTTTGTAAGCCGCAGCCCGCGACCCCCAGAGGCCCAGCTCGCGCCGCCCCGCCGCCCGGCACCACCGCGCGGCCGCCCGCCGTCGCCGGATCTCACCGAGCCGCCACCATTGCCATTTCCAGAGAATAACAGGAACTGTGGGTGCGTAGACGAATGGGCAAGCCAGTGATGGGAGTAAGGTGGGGCGGTTATGCCTGCGCAACAGCACAACCGGCCATGGGAGGCATGAGCAGGCAGTACGACAGGCACTGGTTTGGGTGGCTGGAGCAAGAAGACCAGAGGTTGAAGAAGTAGCATGGTGTCGCTACAACAAACATTCATGTTTGCCTCCTGGACTCACGCATAGGCGTGCTATCAATCATACCTTAGTGCTAAGACATGACAAAAGACAAGACAGAGAAACCTCTCTTCATGAGATCAAAGAGAGCATTAAGAAGATCAAGTTGATAGGAGATCACCTCAGGAGAAACCTCCCTTGCCGGGCAGGGCAGCCTAGCCGGGTCGAAGTGCACCTGAGGGGCAAGACCAGTTCGCCCGTCAAGGTTTCCGGGGCCATCAATCTCAGAACGTGCTAGGCTCCTTGCTGGCACGCCTTCACCAAGACGCCATCGCTCCACCTCATCGAACCCAAGTCATTAATCAGTGGAGTGTCAAGCTATCAAGTAACTAGGTGGATCTTGTGAGGCACGTGGTAGCATAGTGGGTAAGAGATGAGCTTTATTGACACCCGTCAGGCACGTGTCGTGTTAATAAGGAGAAGATGGATAAGCAGCACGGCAGGCTTGCCAGGCTTCGACCTCAGCAAGACACCTAGCAGTGCACTTAATGCACTTTGTCCTAACTGCCAAAATTATGTATGATAGCATTGTTAGCTATCTAATCACACGAACATAACTGTTTTGCCACTGTGAAAGTGCAACTATCCCTGGGTGGTTTTGGTAATTCCTAACAACATATAGCTCACTAAGGTAATGCTACTTGAAGGTAAACATTTTAGGAAAGCCCAATGATTGTCTTGGCATGGATGAGAAATGTGGACCCCTCAAAATGCTAAGGACAAAGGATTGGCTCAAGCGCAAAGCTCAGGACTCTACATTTTTTCATTTTAAGTGATCCAAGATCACATTGAGTCCATAGGAAAAGCGAACACTATCAAGAGGGGGTGATGTGTTGCTTAATGAGTTTCTTGCTCAAAGTGCTTAGTGATATGCTCCAAAAACCCTCAACTACTTTCTCACATCCACATATGTCCCAAACCAAAGGTCAAACTCAGCCCCACCGAAACTGTCTATCCGGCGCCACCGAGTTCAGTTGACATAGCCACTGCAAGAAACCCTAGTCTTTTCGGTCTTACCGATAGGGATCTCGGTCTCACCGAGATGGGATTGTAATCTCTCTGTTTCCCTTCGTAACGTTTCGGTCAAACCGAGATGAGCGATCAGTCCCACCGAGATTGCAATGCAAACTCTCTGTTTCCTTTTCATAACGTTTTAGTACAACCGAGATGAGCGAATCAGTCCCACCGAGTTTGCCTGACCAACTCTCTGTTTGTCTATTACCAAAATTGGTCCCACCGAGTTTGTGTAATCGGTCTCACCGAGATTAGATTATGCCCTAACCCTAACGAAATCGGTCTCACCGAGTTGACATGTCGGTCCCACCAAAAATCCTAACGGTCACATTATGAACTAAATCGGTCTGACCGAGTTTCACAGTTCGTTCCCACCGAGTTTGGTAAATTGTGTGTAACGGTTAGATTTTGTGTGGAGGATATATATATACCCCTCCACCCACTCTTCATTCATGGAGAGAGCCATCATAACATGCCTACACTTCCAACATACATTTTCTGAGAGACAACCAACTACACTTGTGTTGAGGTCAAGATTTTCCATTCCAACCACATAAATCTTGATCTCTAGCCTTCCCCGAGTTGCTTTCCACTCAAATCATCTTATCCAATGAGAGAGAGTTGAGTGTTGGGGAGACTATCATTTGAAGCACAAGAGCAAGGAGTTCATCATCAACACACCATTGGTTACCTCTTGGAGAGTGGTGTCTCCTAGATTGGTTAGGTGTTACTTGGGAGCCTCCGTCAAGATTGTGAAGTTGAACCAAGGAGTTTGTAAGGGCAAGGAGATCGCCTACTTCGTGAAGATCTACCCTAGTGAGGCAAGTCCTTTGTGAGAGACGACCATGGTGGGATAGACAAGGTTTCTTCTTTGTGGACCCTTCGTGGGTTCAAGTCTCCATCAACGTCAATGTATGATAGCACCACCTATCGGAACCACGCCAAAAATCTCTGTGTCTACATTGCGTCTGCTCCCTCCAAACTCATCCCTTTACCTTCATATGCAATTGTTTTACTTTCCGTTGCTATACTCTTAGAATTGCATGTGTAGGTTGATTGCTTGACTTGTGCAAAGTTGCTAAAATCTGCCAAGAACTAAAATTGGGAAAAGGCTAGATTTCTATTTGGTCAAGTAGTCTAATCACCCCCCTCTAGACATACCTTTGATCCTACAAGTGGTATCAGAGATTTGGTCTCCATTTGCTTTGATTTACATAGCTTTTGGTGGTCATATCCTTGGTTTCACAACCTAGGAGAGTACGGCGTCTAGCGAGGGATATTACCACCGTAGAGGTCCTTACTTTGATGGTACTAATTTTTCTAGTTGGAAGCATAAGATGAAAATGCATATTCTTGGACATAACCCTACTGTTTGGGCTATTGTGTGTATTGGTTTGCAAGGCGAATTCTTTATTGGGAGAGAACCGAACCATGAAGCTACCGTGGAAGAGTTGAAGATGCTGCAATACAATGCTCAAGCTTGTGATATTCTCTTCAATGGATTATGCCCCGAAGAATTCAACAAAATCATCCGCCTTGAGAATGCAAAGGAAAATTGGGATACTCTAATTGATATGCACGAAGGTACCGACTCCGTCAAGGAATCGAAATTGGATGTGCTTCAAAGTCAACTTGACAAATTCAAAATGAAGGATGGTGAAGGTGTCATTGAAATGTACTCTAGGCTTGCTCTCATTACAAATGAGATTGTCGGCTTAGGAAGTGAAGAGATGACCGATAGATTCATCATCAACAAGATCCTAAGAGCCTTGGATGGAAAATATGATACCGTGTGCACATTGATCCAAATGATGCCCAACTACAAAGATCTCAAGCCAATGGAAGTCATTGGAAGAATTGTTGCTCATGAGATGTCACTCAACGATAAGGAAGAGACCCACAACAAGTCAAGTGGTGCCTACAAAGCCTCATGTGATGCTCCCACATCATCAAGTGAGAAACAAACCTTCAATGAAGAATTGAGCCTAATGGTGAAGAACTTCAACAAGTTCTACAAGAGTAGAAGCAAGGAAAGAAGTTCCAAGTCAAGGTCCAACAATGACAAAAGATCTTCTAGCCATGAGCGTAATTGCTACAATTGTGGAAGACCCGGACACTATTCAAATGAGTGTACGACTCCTTACAAAAGAAGAGAAGATTCTCCCAAAAGAAGAAGTAGGAGAGAAGAATCACCGCCAAGAGAGAGAAGGATTAGAGATGATCGTTATGAACGAAGACCCCACTACAAAAAAAATACACTTCCGTGATGATACATGTTTGTCATATTAGGTCACGTTTTTTGTCATGCATGTACATCCATGACGATTTTATGACAGAATCAAGATAGTCATAACTGTGCTGTCGTAGAAGTGTTCCATGACATTACCAAAATTATCATCACGGAAATGTCCACTTCCATGACGATAAATCACGCATCACAGAAGTGCTTTCGTCAAGGGTGACCGACACGTGGCATCCACCGTAACGGAACACCGTTAAGCTATCAGGTCGGGTTTTGGATCCGATAACCCGTTAACAGCCCCGAACAATGGGGATTTTCCACGTGTAAAATCATCATTGGCTGGAGGAAACACGTGTCGGCTCACCGTTGGGACAGATGTCATCCGCTCATTGGACCGAAGGCGCCTATGATACGGCGACACGTGGCATGACCCAATAGAGGCCCATTCCTGTGAAAAGGCCGGCCCGTTTGACTTGGTCAAAAGGTGGCGGGCCGGCCCATGGAAAGCATGTTAACGGTCTGTTCGCATATAGCCCATTTACAGCCCGCTAACCTAGGGCCCGTTACGCCCTATCCGAATTAGGCCCAGTAGCGTCATCTGGACCGTCTAATATGATTCAGCCCGTTTTAACTTCCGGCCCATGTGTGGCCCATGACTTCTTTCGGACCATATGAGGACCTTTGTAACTCTTGGCCCATTAATGGCCCGTGGTGAAACTCGCCCGTAATGAATAGTGTATCACATTATACCCATTAACGGCCCGTTATTCCATTGGGCCATTTCAGCCCAAGTTATCTTTCGGCCTTCTCAGGGCCCATTGATTCTTGGGCTCATTTGCAGCATTTGGTTACATACGGCCCGTTACTGTCATTTTCTGCTTGTGGACCAAATTCAGCCCGTCGTTACAGTCGGCCCGTTTGCGGATCGTTAATACGTTGGGCAGTTTTCATGTCAAAAAAAAACCCGTTGGGCTGTTTTCATAGAGTTATCAAATACGGCCTACTAACGGCCCGTTATGGTCCATGAATAGTATGGCCCATGATTGGCGAAATGATGATATGCCCCATAGAAGGCCCATGGATCCTACGGCCCATATGAGGCCCATGGATAGTACGGCCCGTAGAAGGCCCATGGATCGTACAACCCGTAGAAAGCCCATGGACCCTATGGCCCGTAGAAGGCCCATGGACCCTAAGGCCTGTATAGAAGGCCAATGGATCCTACGGCCTGACGAAGGCCCATGGATCATATGGCCTGCAGGAGGCCCATGGTTACAACAGTCCGTGTGTTGCCATGATTATTTTGGCATAGTTACCAAAAATAGGCTATTGTGGCCACTAGAAAAAAATAGAAAAAGAACTGCAGTGACTACAAGCAAAGAACTAAACAAGACAATAAGGAAATAAATAAGCAAGCAATTAACGCTAGCCTATTACCGCTATTACACATATTACATCCACTGGGCATCAAAGTTCGCCACCAGTGCAAATATAGGGAACAAAGCAGCACATTACATACACTGGCCGTTAAAATTGGCCACCAGTGCAAATAAACGCGGCAGCAAAACAAGAGCATAATTGAAACAACTTCAGAAGAGCTCAAGAAACGTTATCCTGGGTATCCACCATGCTGGAAGTAAGCTTAGCAAGCTCATTAGCTTTGTCTTGTTTGGCGCTAAAATCCTCCAACGCTTGCTATTGCACCAGAAAGTATGCATCTGAATGCTCCAAGGACTTCCACAGTCCTTCCACTTCTTGTCGCAGCACAGCTGATCGATGTCTTTCAGCTTGGTAAGCTTATTGCCAGCATGGTGGATACCCAGGATAACGTTTCTTGAGCTCTTCTGAAGTTGTTTCAGTTATGCTCTTGTCTCACTGTCTTCAAGATAGTCTTCCTTAGCTATTTTATCAGCTTTGTTGGAGACCAACAAGGATGTGTCACTATCCTGAACCTTATTTTCATTACTTCCTTTACCATTGCTTAATAAGGCACTCTTCCCCAATATTCTATTAGCATTCTAAAAGAAGAAACAAGCAGACAGAGAACAAGTTTAGCATGTACTAGTATATGAAACTCATTTCGGTGAACCAGTTCATTAGTAAGGTGGACAGGATTAAACTACCAAGTCTTCTATTGCCAAGTACTAGTACATAATAAAAGCATCAAACAAACATATATCTCTGTCCTATGGTCACTGCATTGTCTTGCCAAATCAAAATAGAGACACGGTACAAATCATATCAGTTCAAGACAAAGCAGCATTGAAAGAATATAAAGCATGGGAAACTACACTGCACAACAAGATTTCAGATGGGTACCACGGGTCTACATGTACAACAACACTATTCGCTCTGTTGTGATGCTAGTAATGTGCATGATATGAAAGTCAACTGTATACACAATTGAAATTGAAATCAACAGAGCTATTGATAAGAGCAAACCTGTTAAAGAAACATGCGTGAACATACCTGCTATGCCATTGGAGTTTCGATTGGATCCTTCAATTTAAAAATAAGTTTGTATGAGTTAGCAATGGAATCTTAAATTAGAACAGTTGTTCTTCATGTTTAGGCACTTGTTCTACATGAACAGAGTACAATAAGACGTAAGAATATAATACTTAAAAATAGAAAATGAGCTCATAGACCTTACCACATTCTTGGTTAGCGACCAGTATAGAACAAGGCGTTCCCAGTCATCATCCAGTAAATGTGTCTCAGGAGAACGTAAGGGAATTTGATGATTTTCTTTGCCGGTGAAGTACATTTTCTTCATGTAATTCTCATACTGCCACCAAGCATTCCTGAAGACAGAAGAGGTATTAGCACAGGTTACCTCATCCTGAGTTTCCAAATCGGTCCTTCTCTATAGAGAAAAATGGGAAAATTTGCTGTATTATAACCATCATGGAGGTAGGATGTATGGGATGAAGCAAAGTAATTGCCATGAATAACATTACTTACACATAACTCTTGGACAATACCTGCAACTGGCATTTAACTTCATCTTCAGTATAATATTTCCAAGATGGGAAGATACGCACATACAATTTAACAACATCAAATGCGATAGATGCTAAACTATGACTAGCTGGTTGTGCTTCCTCCACAGGAATAGGCGTACTAACTGGTGGAGTTGGGGTTCGCCATGATAGTACTGGCCCTTTGGGCACTAGAGCTGCATTACTAACTGCTCTTGTTTGGGAGCTCTGTGGTGGAGATGGTGCTGTGTCAACAGGAACTGGGTTACTATCGGCTGGGGTTGGGGTTAGATTGGGTGAAGCTGGTTCTCTATCCATCGCAGTAGGGGTACAATCTGCGAGAGTATGGGTTATGTGTGGTAGGGCTGGTTCTTGTGCATGTACAACCGGGGTGCTATCTCCACCAAGAGGTAGCACTGTTTTATTTGAAGACCGTGTTTTTAGTCCGCTAGATACCGGCATCACACGCTCCAATTCAAATGGCTGATAAACAGGAAACATAGTTGAATGTATAGACATTGTATGAGAGACAGATGCAATAGATAGTGTGGAAAAAAGAGGGCATGAAATAGTTGACATGTATATTGTTTAACTAAATGGACAGCATGACATAATTTCACATATATGATGTCTATCTAAACTGGATAGCATAGCATAACATAATTCAAAGATATGATGAATAACTAAACAGGATCGCATGACATAATTCACCTACATGTTATCTAAGTAATCAGGATCGCATCATTTAATTCACATATGTGATATATATGCTAAACAGAGGGCATTCGATATGATGTCTGAACTAAGAACATGGTGTTGAATATTGTGTATGTGATGTCTAAACTATGCAATGCAAGACACCGTATGCATGATATGAGCAGTATAACCGTGCCAAGTTAGAGCATACACCTCAGTGGGGGAATAGGACTGGTCTTCTGTCTCTGAATCCATCTTTGAGGAGCTATCGGGACCCAACAAGAGATATGCTTCGACAGGTAGCACTGTATGCTCTGAAGGCCTTGTTTTCACTCCAGATTTTTCTATCTCCCACCCAAATGGCTGATTCACAGGAAGAGTAGTTTAATGTACAAACATTGTCGACAAATGGAAATGTAATGAAGAAAACGATGGGCAAGATATCATTCAAATATATGATGCCTGGTTAAACAGGATGGCATTGCACATTTCACATATATTATGGCTGGCTAAAAGAGATGATACTGCATAATTCCCATATATGATATAGAAACTAAACAGGTGGCATTACAGAACATGTCTAAACTAAGCAGATGACATATATGATATCAAAAGTAGGCACTGCAAGGCAACATATGCATGATATGACTAACATCATCATGCCAAGGTAGAGCAAACACCTTGGGGGGTAAATAGGAGTGGTCAGCGGCGTCTGAATCCGCCTCAGAACAGATATCTTCCTCTGGATTACAATCTGGAGAGGGGTGGGGAGTGTTTTCCATTGAACCCACCATGGAGTGATGTATGCATGACATTGTATTGCCGCGCAAAACTCTTCTCTTTTTCTCTACATGTTCAGCATGACTGTGTACAATATCTGACATGCATACAAAAAAAATATGGTGAGATTATGTAAGGAGAGCATGCAGAAATTTAGAGTGATGGGAACAACCAGTGGATCGACGTTTTTCCATTGAACCAAAATAGCCCTAATGGATCGACGTGAATGTATAGTAACAAGTGATGCAACAAGTGTACAACCTCTTTGCCGTAGCCGTGTCGACCTCAGCATCATTGGTTTGGTCGCTGAAGCAGTTGAGGCAGAGGTGGCTGTCGTAGGTGTGGAGGAAGATCTGAGGAATCTGTAGACGGTGTCCAGGGCACTGCTTTGTTGTGATGGATCGTTCTGTCATTGGAGCAGCTCTGGTGAGCCGTAAGACGTCAAGGCTGAAGTAGCACAAGACAGACATTGTCAATCTCAAGTGGGATTCTAATAGAATCTCCAATAGATGATGTAAAATGGATGTAAAATTAACATCACAAAAAACCACCTGACTACAATAGATGAGGTAAAACTGTTGACTCTGAACTTAACTATCAAAACTAAAATTTACCGTGGAATCTGAATGCTACTGTCGAAACTGAACGCAATGGTAGCAGAGAGGCACTTGACATGTAGTTTAGGGAGGGCCTGCAGTTCATCTTCAACCTGCACCCCCCTGAGCCACCAGCCACCACCGGCTGAACCGCCGGCTCTAGTGCCGCCTCGCCGCCCCGAAACAACTCGCCACCGCCGCCCCGGCCAGCCCTCTTGGCCCCACCCCCACCCTGAACCCTAAGATAGATAGTGGGGTACCTCTCTGGTGAGTCCCCGTCCCCGCTGCGGGTGGTTCTTCCTTAACTTCGACGAGCCCCCCCAACCCCTGAAAATCGACTAACCCAAAAGTCGATTCAGTCGACTGAAGTGTGGCTTAATCGGAGTAGAGCAGCAGCACGAGCGAGGGGGAGAGTAGCAGTAGCAGCTGGGCGAGCGAGCGATCGAGCAAGAGCCGGAGCAGCAGTAGCACGAGCGAGCGAGCGAGAGCCGGAGCAGCAGCATTAGATCCGGCTGGTATGGCCGCCGCCGCCGAAGGGGCCTCGCACTGGGGGAGAACCGCCGTGGAGATGTCGCCCGCGACGCCGGCTTCAAGGTAGCCGCTCCATGGGGGTGCGGGATGGAGCACTGTCGGCGCCGGGAGGTCGAGTTAAGGAGAAGGTGCGATGCGATGAGTGTACAACCTCTTTGGTGGCGCCAAGTAGGCCTCGGCTTCGTCCGAGGAGTCGGTGAGGATGTTGTGGTTCCGATGGAGCAGGTTAAGGCGGCGCTGTGGGGATGGAGGTGGAGGACGGGGCGGCTGAACCTGCGGGACGGCGAGATGGACGACGGATCCTCATCCGGGGAGGTGGACGAGGGACGTCGAGCTGTTGCGGTGGACGACGTCATCGGGGAAGAGTCTCCGGCTGGGCAGCGGTGATGTGGCGGACGGAGGAGGGTGGGGTTTCATGGCTGGAGCGGAGAGGTTATGGCCACCTGGGATTTCGAATGGCGAAAAGGGGGCGATGGGAGGGGTGAAGCATGACTTAGGGACGCACTTGTCCAAAATGTAGGGTGTGTTACGAAAGTACCCCCACCAATTTGAACTAGCAGCCCTTTTGGCTCAGGGTTAGAAGTGGGATTTTGCGTGTCTGGATTTGGCAGCTGGAGGGAGTTTTCGCGTGCGTTGTAATTTCGGGATAGCAAGGCGCGGGTTGTGAAGGCACCAGTTTTGGGAGCACGATGTCTGAATTTTCGGAATATAACAAGACGCAGGTTGAATTTTAGGGACAAGCCTAACGTTTAGTAATATTGTACTTGTACGTACCAAATCAATTCGCACTTCCCTCAACCAAAAATAAAATGAAAAAAATAAAACTATTCACACCACACAAAGAGAGATTGTTGCCCCGTTTTACTATACAAATGCTATTCAAAGCTACTCCCTCCTTCCATCTATATAGGGCCTAATGCGTTTTTCGATGCTAACTTTGACCAAATATTAGAGCAATGATATATGACATGCAACTTACACAAAGGACACTGTTAACTTCGTCTGTGAAAGGTTCTTTCAATGCTATAATTTTCACATTGTGCATGTCATGTACTATTAATCTTGTCAATAGTCAAAGGTGGTCTTAAAAATTACGCCCTATATAGATGGAAGGAGGGAGTATGAATCCATGTTATGTCTGATTAAATTTTTTCGCTTGCTGTATAATGCATGTAACCTACTCATACCAACATTTTAGTGCATTCCAAATGTCTATACTACCGTTGCAATTCGAACTAAATTTGAATTCGTTTCTCTATTTCAATAAGAATCTACAATCATGATTGTTGCCAACTTCAACCATCATAGTTTCCTTGCTATCCCCCAGATATAAATCGGACGGCCTATAATGCAGGATGGCAGGCACACCATCATTAACAACTCCGTTTTTTTATAAGAGTAGAGATAAAATATATTAAATGTAGTATAACATGTTCATAACCACACCATTTGTATCACCGTTATATATATTCACACATGCGTCGGTTTGAAACACTATGATAAATTCTTCAAATATCCGAATTCACTTTTTATAATGAATTATATATGATCTCTATTCGTCTTTTACACCCACACAACTCTCTTATCTTTGTAGCTAGAGCTAACTTTCTCTTATGCATGCACACGCCCGCATCCCTCTCACCCTCCCTCAGCATTCTCTAGCTCCATCGCGCAAATCCGTATTTTCACTTTAGGTCGTTCACCCATGGTGTGTGTAGGCCCCCTAGCTCCTTCTTTACGGCACACATCGATCGATATGCCTCTCTATCTAGGTGTTCCTAGCACAAACACAAGCTTCCCCTCTTCTCTTGTCACCGTCCATGCCTCACTCCTTTCATCGTTCTCGTACTCGCACACTCCTCCCCCTCGATATAGTAGGCCTCTCATACCACCTCCTACATGCATCCCTCTCCCTCTATCCTTCTCCTCGTGCCTCATTTGCTTCTACACACACATGCATGTATATAGATCGATCTCCCAACATATACCTAGATCGACTTTAACTACCCTCCCATCGATCGACGTACCTCGCAAGTTATGTCTCTCCTTTCTCTAAAAAAGGGTGATTGATCTTCCTATGTAGTTACGTGTGCTTACCGCAGCCACATCATCCCCCTCATCATTCGTGCATGCCTCCTGACCCGTCTCTCACACGCACGTGCATAGACAACAAGCAGCCATCTCCTCTCTTATTGATATTGCGGCCGTGCCCTCCATTTGTCTAGCAAGCCTATCCCACCATTTGTTAGAAGCAACTCCACTACCACCCCCTCCAACACTCTAGCTCTGTCTCTCTCCCAACCTTATTCCTCTCCTGCACATATGCATGGATGCTGATCAATCTCCCTTAATACATGCGGCAGATCAATCTCCTTAATACATGAGGTAGGCCTCTCTCCTCCTCCACACATATACCAGCCATTGTACCTCTATAGTTAATTGGGCCTCCCTCTCCCCCACCACACACCGATAGTCGAGCGCTGCAGGTAGGTATCCATGCCACAAAGACAAACTGCACGTGTCCCATCTCACGTTCCAGTAGGCCAGCCACTCTATATATTTGACATGGGCACACACAAATTCGATGGCACTCTTTAGCGATCGCGCACGCACACACACACATCATCCCTCTCTTCGATTCTATGGACATCTCAAGCTGATGATACCTCCACTCTCTTCTCGTGGATCGCCCCCTCTATATATACACTACTAGGGAAAACCTTGTACATAGAAATTTAGCAGTAGCGCGTGTCAAAAAAGGGCGCTAGTGCTAAATAGCAGTAGCGCGTGTTCATAAACCGCGCTACAGATACAATTGTAGCAGTAGCGCGTGTGCATGAAAACGTGCTACCACTAGTATCCCCTTTGCTACCCCCGATAGGCTACGCATAGCAGTAGCGGTCTTGAGGAATGCGCGCTACCGCTAGCACATAAGTAGCAGCGCGTTTCGCGCGGAGAGCACTACTGCTAATGGAAATAAAATCAAATAAAAAACAAATGGTAAAGTAAATGAAAAAGAAAGAAATAGAAAAAGGAGAAAGGAAAAAATAAAATGTAGAGCAAAAGAAATGAGAAAGCGGAAAAAAGGAGAAAGACGTAGCAGTAGCGTTTGTTCGTAAGAGGCGCTATAGCTAACATAGCTGCAGCGCGTTTCCTAGACCCCCGGTGTAGAAACAGAAAAGGAAATAAGAAAGATGAAGGAAATTACATAGCTATAGCAGTAGCGCGTTTTGTGAAAATCGCTATAGCTAACTTAGCTATAGCGTGTTTCACGAAAAGCGCTACCGCTAAGTTTGACTTAACCAAAAAACCGTTTCCCCCCGGCCACCACTTATCCCCCAAATCCCTCGACCCACCTCGCCGCCATCTGCCCGATTCACCGTCGCCCTACTTCGTCGCCGTCTCCTGCCGACGTCGACTCCCCCGGAGCCACCAGAGCCGCGTGCCATTGACACCACCGGAGCCGCCCCCAACGCCACCGGAGCCGCGCGGCCTCATCAACGCCACCGGAGCCGCAGTCGACGCCAACGGAGCCTCCCTCGACGCAACTGCCTCCCTCGCCGTCAGCGGAGACGCTCCCGCCTCGCTCGCCACCATTGCCTCTCGCGCGACCACCGAAGCCATCCTCTGTAAGCCCCCACCCCTCCTCTCTCTCTATCTCTAAAGTATTTAGGTTAATTTAGTTAGGAAAAGAATTTAGTTAGGTTAATTAGTTAGGTTAATTTGACAGAGATGCCCCTGCCTCCCTCGCCGTAGGAAAAAATTGTATATGCTTAACTAGGGCAGTAGGGTTAGGGTTGTAGTGTTTAATTACAAATGTTAGGAAAGTAAGGTTTAACTAGATTTTAACTAGGGTGGTAGTATTTAGTTTAGTGAAAAAATCAATATAAAAATATAAATTTCTATTAGTGTTGTAAGTCTAGTAGTTTCTTAATTTTTAGTGAATTTTTATTAGGACAAAAATGTAGGACATAATTTGAATTCTAGGTTCATAATTTGAGTTCTTGGGTTCATACACTAGGAGATGCAAATTTGAAGTGGTCATGATATATGAAAATTCCTCAATTGTGTTTGCTCATTGATCATAATCGACATTGAAGTTGTTCGATTGTGCCCAAGTGGCCTTTTGTTGTTTCCAGGGAATGAAACCGAGTGGCCTATGTTTTGCCAGAATGTTGATTCATTTCTGTTCCGGCAAAATTTAGGTTCTTGATTTGTCCACTTTTTAGCAAAGGTCATGCCGAAATTTTTCTTGAATTTCGGCATGACTTGTGCTAGAAACTAGGACATATCGAGTGCCCGGGATTTGCCGCACCGGGAAGGAGTCAACATTCCTGCAAAACAATAGGCCTTTTTATGTCATTATTCATTTTATTAGGTCTAGAATTAATTGACTAGATTTAATCATAAGAAACATGGATAGCGACGATGAAGGACAGGGTTCTGGTCGATGCGACGACGTCTACTGGGCGGTAGACGATTTTTTTAGCCTTGCCGACATCAAGACCGGCGCTGAGACTCAGACCGGCATCGAGACTGAGACTGAGACCGGCACTGAGACTCAGACCGGCATCGAGACCGGCGCTGAGACTGAGACCGGCGCTGAGACTCAGACCGGCATCGAGACCGGCGCTGCCTCGGGGAGCGGAGCCGGTGTAGAACCGAAAGCAAAGAGGCAACGGCGTCCTAACAAACTAAGGACTACTAGACTGGTGGTCACGGAGGTGGACGACGGTAATTTTGAGCCAAAGGTGCCCGAGGAAGCGCGTCGATGCTACGGCAATCAGATATGCTGCATCGTACGGACAACCGCCACCATCAACGATGAGAAACTACAGAAGATAGAAAATATGAGGAGCTCCCTCCTAAAGAAGTTTCACCAGATATTCTTGTTCCCGGGCTGGAATGAGAAGGATTATAACAATCCAGATGAGGACCCGGCAATGAAGAATATAAACAAACACGCCATGACCAAGTTTAGTGACACGTTGGCCGCCTGGAAAAATCGAGTGAAAGCAAAGATCATCGACAAGAAGGAACCCTACTCCGAGATTGTAAAAGATAATCCGACAATCATGAAAGAGCAGTTTCAAAAAAGTCTAAGTACATGAAGGGGCTTCAAGAGAGGAACATTGGGAGCCACCACCCCGGAAGTCGTGGTTACGGCGGCAAGAGGTCCAAATGGGCCAAGGAGGACGCGGAAGCCGCGAGTCTGGGCATCCCAGACCCCTTGGCGGATTTCACTGTCCCGCAGGAGCGTGACGTCCTCAGGGCCCGGCACCATTGGGACCCAGTGAAGAAGGTTTACGAGACAAAACTGGTCATTACGGAGTTCATGAGACTACTGGTAATTTTAGTTTATGATCAATTCGACTACACACGTTAGTCAAATTTGTAAACGATCCTTGTGCCTTTTGCAGAGAGAGAAACACCGGATTGCGGCCGAAAGCGACTTGCCGTCTGAGGCATTAGCGAGGCCCAAGTGGGACACTCCATTCAACCGGGCGTTGAACATATTGAAACGACAACCGGTGGATACTCATACGTCGTATGGACGCGTGCACGGTGTCGGAGACGGCACCACGTGGAAGAAGTACTACGTGAGACCACGGAGGAGAGAAAGGAAAGACGGAGGTTAACTGAAGAAAACATCGAAAAGAAGGTTGAGATTGCGGTTGAGAAGAAATCATCTCAGACAGTCGCAACAGTGGTAGCTGCCGCAAAACAGGTGGTTGCAGATTTGTCTACTTCCTTGGTGACGGGCGTTTTCACTTGGACAAGGCAACATCCAGAAAAAAATGCAGAGGACTTTCCCCTTGCTGACTTCTTGGGGAGCAGCTCGACTAGCGTTGCACCAGCACCTGCTCCCGCACCGGCTCCCGCACCTGCTCCCGCACCAGCTCCCGCACCTGCTCCCGCACCGGCTCCCGCACCGGACGTGCTCGGTGGTGCTTCATCTTTGGCTGAGCTCAACGCCCTCACGGTATCTGTCACACCGGCCGCATTCCATATAAATGTATAATCTCCCGTTTTCGTTGCCTTTCGGATGTCTCACATCGCAGACTTTTCTTTGCAGGCCGACGAAACCCCGTGCACCATATTGTACACCATCGGCGACCAGAAGGTGGACATGGGGACGACGACGATAATGAAGCCAAAGGAACCATCATTCCACAGCCGGCCGATCCCCCCGAACGTCTTCAAGGTTTCTGTGGCCAGTGTCAAACCAGGCCACGAGAATTTGCCTCCTCCAATACTAGCGGGGGATGACGACGAGACACCGCGACAGCTTGGTGATTGTTGCAATGGGTGGGTCCTGTTGTGGCCAAAGAGTCTGCTTTGTCTGGAGGCGGCCGGGAGCACACCCACGAGCACGCAGCCTCAGCAAGGTATGAACATCAACACCCCACCTACCCAATTAGCATCAGGTCTCGGGTTGAGTGATAGCGGACGGGGTAAGGAGGAGGCTCCATTAGTCGCTGATGACGTAGCCATGGATGAGGATGAGGATGACGATGGCGCTGAACAGTATGTCTATACTGGCGCCTCCTCAGGGGCGTCATAAGTTGGTGCCTGAATTGCCGTCTCTACGTATTATGGACGACCTTCCGGTAGTAAAAAAGTCTAGGAAGAGAGCGAGGAAAGGCAAAAAAGTTAATTCTATGATCCAGTCGCCTCAGCAGCCTCGGCTTCAGGACCGTATAGATATCCCTGATGCGGATAAATGGCATATCCCCGGTCAACCCATCCTACCAGCAACAGCGCTACGGGCCAGATTCGGCGATCTAAGGAGACTGCATGATGATGTGCTGCGGGTAGAGAAAGGCCTCATCGCCTCGAAAGATCCAGGATACCCACTCTACGTGGTTAACGTTCCATGGCAAATGTCGTACGTCGATAGCTTCCCCGTGGATAAGTGAAGGAAATATGCCCTAGAGGAAATAATAAAGTTATTATTTATTTCCTTATATCATGATAAATGTTTATTATTCATGCTAGAATTGTATTAACCGGAAACATAATACATGTGTGAATACATAGACAAACAGAGTGTCACTAGTATGCCTCTACTTGACTAGCTCGTTAATCAAAGATGGTTATGTTTCCTAACCATGAACAAAGAGTTGTTATTTGATTAACGAGGTCAATCATTAGTTGGATGATCTGATTGACATGACCCATTCCATTAGCTTAGCACCCGATCATTTAGTATGTTGCTATTGCTTTCTTCATGACTTATACATGTTCCTATAACTATGATATTATGCAACTCCCGTTTGCCGGAGGAACACTTTGGGTGCTACCAAACGTCACAACGTAACTGGGTGATTATAAAGGAGCACTACAGGTGTCTCCAAAGGTACATGTTGGGTTGGCGTATTTCGAGATTAGGATTTGTCACTCCGATTGTCGGAGAGGTATCTCTGGGCCCTCTCGGTAATGCACATCACATAAGCCTTGCAAGCATTACAACTAATATGTTAGTTGTGAGATGATGTATTACGGAACGAGTAAAGAGACTTGCCGGTAAAGAGATTGAACTAGGTATTGGATAACGACGATCGAATCTCGGGCAAGTAACATACCGATGACAAAAGGAACAAAGTATGTTGTTATGCGGTCTGACCGATAAAGATCTTCGTAGAATATGTAGGAGCCAATATGGGCATCCAGGTCCCGCCATTGGTTATTGACCGAAGACATGTCTCGGTCATGTCTGCATTGTTCTCAAACCGTAGGGTCCGCACGCTTAAAGTTACGATGACAGTTATTATGAGTTTATACATTTTGATGTACCGAAGTTAGTTCGGAGTCCCGGATGTGATCACGGACATGACGAGGAGTCTCGGAATGGTCGAGACATAAAGATTGATATATTGGATGACTATATTCGGACACCGGAAGGGTTCCCGAGAAGTTTCGGATAAAACCGGAGTACCAGAGGGGTTACCGGAACCCCCCGAGGGGTTAATGGGCCTTATGGGCCTAATGTGGAGAAGAGGAAGGGGCTGCCAGGGCAAGCCGTGCGCCCCCTCTCCCCCTAGTCCGAATTGGACAAGGAGGGAGGGGCGGCGCCCCCCCTTTCCTATTCTCCCTCCACCTCTCCTAGTTGGACAAGGAACGGGGAGGGGAGTCGTACTCCCGGTAGGAGTAGGACTCCTCCTGCGCCCTCCTCTAGGCCGGCGCACCCCCCCCCCCTTGGATCCTTTTTATACGGAGGCAGGGGGGCACCCTAGAACACACAAGTTGGTCCTCGTGATCGTTCCTTAGCCGTGTGCGGTGCCCCCTGCCACCATATTCCACCTCGGTCATATCGTTGTAGTGCTTAGGCGAAGCCCTGCGTCGGTGGAACATCATCATCGTCACCACGCCGTTGCGCTGACGGAACTCATCCCCGAAGCTTTGCTGGATCGAAGCCCGGGGAGCGTCATCGAGCTGTACGTGTGCTAAGAACTCGGAGGTGCCGGAGTAACGGTGCTTGAATCGGTCGGATCGGAAAGAAGACGTACGACTACTTCCTCTATGTTGTGTCAATGCTTCCGTTGCGATCTACAAGGGTACGTAGATCATACTCTCCCCTCTCGTTGCTTTGCATCACCATGATCTTGCATGTGCGTAGGAAATTTTTTGAAATTACTGCGTTCCCTAACAGTGGCATCTGAGCCTAGGTTTTATGGTTTGATGTTATATGCATGAGTAGAACACAAGTGAGTTGTGGGCGATATAAGTCATACTGCCAACCAGCATGTCATACTTTGGTTCGGCGGTACGACATTATGCGTACGCTTACGCGAGACCGGTTCTCCCGACGTGCTTTGCACATAGGTGGCTTGCGGGCGACAGTCTCTCCAACTTTAGTTGAACCAAGTGTGGCTATGCCCGGTCCTTGCGAAGGTTAAAACAGAGTCAAATTGACAAACTATCGTTGTGGTTTTGATGCGTAGGTGAGATTGGTTCTTACTTAAGCCCATAGCAGCCACATAAAACTTGCAACAACAAAGTAGAGGATGTCTAACTTGTTTTTGCAGGGCATGTTGTGATGTGATATGGCCAAGACATGATGCTAAATTTTATTGTATGAGATGATCATGTTTTGTAACCGAGTTATCTGCAACTGGCAGGAGCCATATGGTTGTCGCTTTATTGTATGCAATGCAATCGTGATGTAATGCTTTACTTTATTACTAAGCGGTAGTGATAGTCGTGGAAGCATAAGATTGGCGAGACGACAACAATGCTACGATGGAGATCAAGGTGTCGCGCCAGTAACGATGGTGATCATGACGGTGCTTCGGAGATGGAGATCACAGGCACAAGATGATGATGGCCATATCATATCACTTATATTGATTGCATGTGATGTTTATCTTTTATGCATCTTATCTTGCTTTGATTGACGGTAGCATTATAAGATGATCTCTCACTAAATTATCAAGAAGTGTTCTCCCTGAGTATGCACTGTTGCGAAAGTTCTTCGTGCTGAGACACCACGTGATGATCGGGTGTGATAGGCTCTACGTTCAAATACAATGGGTGCAAAACAGTTGCACACGCGGAAATACTCAGGTTATACTTGACGAGCCAAGCATATACAGATATGGCCTCGGAACACGGAGACCGAAAGGTCGAGCGTGAATCATATAGTAGATATGATCAACATAATGATGTTCACCAATGAAACTACTCCATCTCACGTGATGGTCGGACATGGTTTAGTTGATTTGGATCACGTGATCACTTAGAGGATTAGAGGGATGTCTATCTAAGTGGGAGTTATTAAAGTAATATGATTAATTGAACTTAAATTTATCATGAACTTAGTCCCTGATAGTATCTTCCTTGTTTATGTTGATTGTAGGTAGATGGCTCGTGCTGTTGTTCCGTTGAATTTTAATGCGTTCCTTGAGAAAGCAAAGTTGAAAGATGATGGTAGCAATTACACGGACTGGGTCAGTAACTTGAGGATTATCCTCATTGTTGCATAGAAGAATTACGTCCTGGAAGCACCGCTGGGTGCCAGGCCTGCTGCTTTACGGCTTGAGGATTATCCTCGATAGTTCAGTGTGCCATGCTTTACGGCTTAGAATCAGGACTTCAATGACATTTTGAACGTCATGGAGCATATGAGATGCTCTAGTAGTTGAAGTTAATATTTCAAGCAAATGCCCAGATTGAGAGATATGAAGTCTCCAATAAGGTCTATAGCTGCAAGATGGAGGAGAACAGTTCTGTCCGTGAGCATATACTCAAAATGTCTGGGTATAATAATCACTTGATTCAATTGGGAGTTAATCTTCCAGATGATTGCGTCATTGACAGAATTCTCCAATCACTGCCACCAAGCTACAAGAGCTTCGTGATGAACTATAATATGCAAGGGATGAACAAGACTATTCCCGAGCTCTTCGCAATGCTGAAAGCTGCGGAGGTAGAAATCAAGAAGGAGCATCAAGTGTTGATGGTCAATAAGACCACTAGTTTCAAGAAAAAGGGCAAAGGGAAGAAGAAGGGGAACTTCAAGAAGAACGGCAAGCAAGTTGCTGCTCAAGAGAAGAAACCCAAGTCTGGACCTAAGCCTGAAACTGAGTGCTTCTACTGCAAGCAGACTGGTCACTGGAAGCGGAACTGCCCCAAGTATTTGGCGGATAAGAAGGATGGCAAGGTGAACAAAGGTATATGTGATATACATGTTATTGATGTGTACCTTACCAATGCTCGCAGTAGCACCTGGGTATTTGATACTGGTTCTGTTGCTAATATTTGCAACTCGAAACAGGGACTATGGATTAAGCAAAGATTGGCTAAGGACGAGGTGACGATGCGCGTGGGAAACGGTTCCAAAGTCGATGTGATCGCGGTCGGCACGCTATCTCTACATCTACCTTCGGGATTAGTATTAGACCTAAATAATTGTTATTTGGTGCCAGCGTTGAGCATGAACATTATATCTGGATCTTGTTTAATGCGAGACGGTTATTCATTTAAATCAGAGAATAATGGTTGTTCTATTTGTATGAGTAATATCTTTTATGGTCATGCACCCTTGAAGAGTGGTCTATTCTTATTGAATCTCGAGAGTAGTGATACACATATTCATAATGTTGAAGCCAAAAGATGCAGAGTTGATAATGATAGTGCAACTTATTTGTGGCACTGTCATTTAGGTCATATCGGTGTAAAGCGCATGAAGAAACTCCATACTGATAGGCTTTTGGAACCACTTGATTATGAATCGCTTGATACTTGCGAACCGTGCCTCATGGGCAAGATGACTAAAACACCGTTCTCCGGTACTATGGAGAGAGCAACAGATTTGTTGGAAATCATACATACATATGTATGTGGTCCGATGAATATTGAAGCTCGTGGCGGATATCGTTATTTTCTCACCTTCACAGATGATTTAAGCAGATACGGGTATATCTACTTAATGAAACATAAGTCTGAAACATTTGAGAAGTTCAAAGAATTTCAGAGTGAAGTGGAAAATCATCGTAACAAGAAAATAAAGTTTCTACGATCTTATCGTGGAGGAGAATATTTGAGTTACGAGTTTGGTGTACATTTGAAACAATGCCGAATAGTTTCGCAGCTCACGCCACCCGGAACACCACAGCGTAATGGTGTGTCCGAACGTCATAATCGTACCTTACTAGATATGGTGCAATCTATGATGTCTCTTACTGATTTACCGCTATCGTTTTGGGGATACGCTCTAGAGACAACCGCATTCACGTTAAATAGGGCACCATCAAAATCCGTTGAGACAACGCCTTATGAACTGTGGTTTGGCAAGAAACCAAAGTTGTCGTTTCTGAAAGTTTGGGGCTGCGATGCTTATGTGAAAAAGCTTCAACCTGATAAGCTCGAACCCAAATTGGAGAAATGTGTCTTCATAGGATATCCAAAGGAAACTATTGGATACACCTTCTATCACAGATCCGAAGGCAGGACTTTCGTTGCTAAATTCGGAAACTTTCTGGAGAAGGAGTTTCTCTCGAAAGAAGTGAGTGGGTGGAAAGTAGAACTTGATGAGATAACTGTACCTACTCCCTTATTGGAAAGTAGTGCATCACAGAAAACTGTTTCAGTGACACCTACACCAATTAGAGAGGAAGCTAATGATGATGATCATGAAACTTTAGATCAAGATACTACTGAACCTCGTGGATCAAGCAGAGTGAGATCCGCACCAGAGTGGTACGGTAATCCTGTTCTGGAAGTCATGCTATTAGATCATGATGAACCTACGAACTATGAAGAAGCGATGGTAAGCCCAGATTCCGCAAAATGGCTTGAAGCCATGAAATCTGAGATGGGATCCATGTATGCGAACAAAGTATGGAATTTGGTTGACTTGCTCGTTGATTGGCAAGCAATTGAGTATAGATGGATCTTCAAGAAGAAGACTGACGCTGACGGTAATATTACTGTCTACAAAGCTCGACTTGTCGTGAAAGGTTTTCGGCAAGTTCAAGGGATTGACTACGATGAGACCTTCTCACCCGTAGTGATGCTTAAGTCTGTCCGAATCATGTTAGCAATTGCTGCATTTTATGATTATGAAATTTGGCAGATGGATGTCAAAACTGCATTCCTGAATGGATTTCTGTAAGAAGAGTTGTATATGATGCAACCAAAAGGTTTTGTCGATCCAAAGGGATCTAACAAAGTGTGCATGCTCCAGCGATCCATTTATGGACTGGTGCAAGCCTCTCGGAGTTGGAATAAACACTTTGATAGCGTGATCAAAGCATTTGGGTTTATACAGACTTTCGGAGAAGCCTGTATTTACAAGAAAGTGAGTGGGAGCTCTGTAGCATTTCTGATATTATATGTGGATGACATATTACTAATTGGAAATGATATAGAATTTCTGGATAGCATAAAGGGATACTTGAATAAAAGTTTTTCAATGAAAGACCTCGGTGAAGCTGCTTACGTATTAGGCATAAAGATCTATAGAGATAGATCAAGACGCTTAATTGGACTTTCACAAAGCACATACCTTGACAAGATTTTGAAAAGGTTCAAAATGGATCAAGCAAAGAAAGGGTTCTTGCCTGTATTACAAGGTGTGAAGTTGAGTCAGACTCAATGCCCGACCACTGCAGAAGATAGAGAGAAAATGAAAGATGTTCCCTATGCTTCAGCCATCGGCTCTATCATGTATGCAATGCTGTGTACCAGACCTGATGTGTGCCTTGCCATAAGTTTAGCAGGGAGGTACCAAAGTAATCCAGGAGTGGATCACTGGACAACGGTCAAGAACATCCTGAAATACCTGAAAAGGACTAAGGATATGTTTCTCATATATGGAGGTGACAAAGAGCTCATCGTAAAAGGTTACGTTGATGCAAGCTTTGACACTGATCCGGACGATTCTAAATCACAAACCGGATATGTGTTTACATTAAACGGTGGAGCTGTCAGTTGGTGTAGTTCTAAACAAAGCGTCGTAGCGGGATCTACATGTGAAGCGGAGTACATAGCTGCTTCAGAAGCAGCAAATGAAGGAGTCTGGATGAAGGAGTTCATATCCGATCTAGGTGTCATACCTAGTGCACCGGGTCCAATGAAAATCTTTTGTGACAATACTGGTGCAATTGCCTTGGCAAAGGAATCCAGATTTCACAAGAGAACCAAGCACATCAAGAGACGCTTCAATTCCATCCGGGATCTAGTCCAGGTGGGAGACATAGAGATTTGGAAGATACATATGGATCTGAATGTGGCAGACCCGTTGACTAAGCCTCTTCCACGAGCAAAACATGATCAGCACCAAGACTCCATGGGTGTTAGAATCATTACTGTGTAATCTAGATTATTGACTCTAGTGCAAGTGGGAGACTGAAGGAAATATGCCCCAGAGGCAATAATAAAGTTATTATTTATTTCCTTATATCATGATAAATGTTTATTATTCATGCTAGAATTGTATCAACCGGAAACATAATACATGTGTGAATACATAGACAAACAGAGTGTCACTAGTATGCCTCTACTTGACTAGCTCGTTAATCAAAGATGGTTATGTTTCCTAACCATGAACAAAGAGTTGTTATTTGATTAACGAGGTCACATCATTAGTTGAATGATCTGATTGACATGACCCATTCCATTAGCTTAGCACCCGATCGTTTAGTATGTTGCTATTGCTTTCTTCATGACTTATACATATTCCTGTAACTATGAGATTATGCAACTCCCGTTTGCCGGAGGAACACTTTGGGTGCAACCAAATGTCACAACGTAACTGGGTGATTATAAAGGAGCATTACAGGTGTCTCCAAAGGTACATGTTGGGTTGGCGTATTTCGAGATTAGGATTTGTCACTCCGATTGTCGGAGAGGTATCTCTGGGCCCTCTCGGTAATGCACATCACATAAGCCTTGCAAGCATTACAACTAATATGTTAGTTGTGAGATGATGTATTACGAAACGAGTAAAGAGACTTGCCGGTAACGAGATTGAACTAGGTATTGGATACCGACGATCGAATCTCGGGCAAGTAACATACCGATGACAAAAGGAACAACGTATGTTGTTATGCGGTCTGACCGATAAAGATCTTCGTAGAATATGTAGGAGCCAATATGGGAATCCAGGTCCCGCTATTGGTTATTGACCGGAGACGTGTCTCGGTCATGTCTACATTGTTCTTGAACCGTAGGGTCCGCACGCTTAAAGTTACGACGACGGTTATTATGAGTTTATACATTTTGATGTACCGAAGTTAGCTCGGAGTCCCGGATGTGATCACGGACATGACGAGGAGTCTCGGAATGGTCGAGACATAAAGATTGATATATTGGATGACTATATTCGGACACCAGAAGGGTTCCGGAGAAGTTTCGGATAAAACCGGAGTACCAGAGGGGTTACCGGAACCCCCCGGGGGGTTAATGGGCCTTATGGGCCTAATGTGGAGAAGAGGAAGGGGCTGCCAGGGCAGGCCGGGCGCCCCCTCTCCCCCTAGTCCGAATTGGACAAGGAGGGAGGGGCGGCGCCCCCCCTTTCCCATTCTCCCTCCACCTCTCCTAGTTGGACAAGGAACGGGGAGGGGAGTCCTACCCCCGGCAGGAGTAGGACTCCTCCTGTGCCCTCCTCTAGGCCGGAGCACCACCCCCCCCTTGGATGGTTTATATACGGAGGCAGGGGGGCACCCTAGAACACACAAGTTGATCCTCGTGATCGTTCCTTAGCCGTGTGCGGTGCCCCCTGCCACCATATTCCACCTCGGTCATATCGTTGTAGTGCTTAGGCGAAGCCCTGCGTCGGAGGAACATCATCATCGTCACCACGCCGTTGTGCTGACGGAACTCATCCCCGAAGCTTTGCTAGATCGGAGCCCGGGGAGCGTCATCGAGCTGTACGTGTGCTAAGAACTCGGAGGTGCCGGAGTAACGGTGCTTGGATCGGTCGGATCGGGAAGAAGACGTACGACTACTTCCTCTACGTTGTGTCAACACTTCCGTTGCGATCTAGAAGGGTATGTAGATCATACTCTCCCCTCTCGTTGCTATGCATCAGCATGATCTTGCATGTGCGTAGGAATTTTTTTGAAATTACTGCGTTCCCCAACAATAAGTTCTTCCTCCGATTTGATTACATATTCGACATGTTTCACGTGAAGAAGCTGGATTTTACGTTTGTCTGCCTTTATGCCTTGCACAAGAACTACATCATCGGGGTTGAGCAGATATCTAATATGTGGGTAGCTGACCCGTACTACATGCACGAGGGCTTCTTGGGAGTCTGTGCAAAGCACCGTGAATACGCGAGGGATTACATCGTCAATTTCATGCTCGCCAATAAGGACAAGGAGGCGATTCTCGTGCCTTATCATCCCGTGTAAGTCATCCGCGCTGCTATCCTTCCTTCGATTTCAATCATTCATTTGCACGGTGGAGGCTAATTAATTTGAGGTGTACTTATTTTGCGCAGCGGCGGGCGCGCCGTCCTCATCATCCTCTACCCCCGATTCTCCCACGCTCTTTACTTGGACTCGTCGAAGAACATTCACAAAAAGGATTACACCCACATCAAGGATGTTCTCGACAGTGCTATGTTTTACTACCAAGCAAGGGGTGGAGAGGTCAGGGACAAGAAGACAAGGGGCGGCAGGGCCGCCTTCGGCCATAAGACCGACTTCTGCTGCATCAAGCAACCGAATGATTCTCTTAATGATGGATTCTATGTCCTAAACCACATGCTGGAGTACAGACGGGATCACCAAAACCTTCGCATGTCACCTAGATCCGGTGATGCCCATATTATGCAATGGGCAAAGAACATAGGAGATATCGAGGATCATCGACTTCGAGCTGAGTTCTATAACATCCAGCGCGAACTTGCCCAAATCATCCTGAAGGAGGTTGTCGGAAAAATAGGGATGTTCTACGGAGAAGGACAAATGTCGCGGGAAGACGTCCGAACATGGATAGCCTCTCAGCGTCTCGACATGAAGCCTTCACTAAGCTCATGGACTATCTCCCTGACTTGGATGGATGGAACGACATGTTGGAGTGATTGTCGATATATGACAATGTGTCCGTTTAGTCCATACTTTCTGTATGAAAAAACTTTGAGTTATGCATGGTGAAACTTTATTTGTGATGTAATTAAACCGTCCTCCTCCTCGACTAGCGAAAATCACTCTAGTTAGGGCATTTTGCGGTATGATGAACTTTCTTATTTATGCTTATGATATGTTGTTTCTATTTTTGCCAAGTGTGTCTCTTTCTGTTGCTCAACTATATATGTTGCATATCATCGACTCATGTGACGATGCAGGTGCATAGATCATAGATGGCGAAGAAGTGCTACGCCAAGAGTATATATATGACAAGTGGCCAGAGTGTCAGGCCTAGGTGTACCGGTTTCTGGTTTTCGAGCGACAGGCAGTAGTGAGTTTAGGTTCACGCTAATGCGAGAGAGGGATACGATCTCATGTACTCAAAGTGATAGCTCTTCTCGCGTATATCATTGTTTAGATGGATGACGATGTATTTGCAAGTAATCGAGACTTGTATCGCCATTTTCGAGATGATGACGAGAGACCACTTTGTGTTGGATGATGATTATGATGATGACATGATTTGATGAGACTAATTGTATGTATATGCTATGATTACATTTGTATGTGTATGATATGCTAAAGATTATTGTATAAAGCCTATTCAAATACAAAACAAATACAAAAAAATATGCAGGAAAAAAACTAATAAAACTAGTAGTAGCGAGGGGGGGGGGATTTAGCAGTAGCGCCGCCTTACCAGTAGCGCTTCCCAGTAAACAGCGCTGCAGATAATATCAGCAGCACCCTTTTCTAAAGAGCGCTACATCTATTCATGTATAGCAGTAGCGTGGGACAACAGGCGCTACTATTATACGTTAGCTATAGTGCCTTATTAGTAGCGCCGGTCCCCGCGCTACTAATAGTCCCAAAACCCGCGCTGCTGCTAGGCTTTTCCCTAGTAGTGATACGTTATAGCCAGGACTCTATTTCACACACATTGCATATGTTACATTTTTTGATTGACCCCCCCCCCCCCAAAAAAAAACTCTCAATAACCCACACACTATATCTCTCTAGGTTTGTATCTCTCTCACACAACCCCACGTAGGTGGTGTACATATACAAGAAGAGAATAGGTGCACCGTGCACGTACTCACGCTTCTTTCCCAGCTACACCCGCGCCGGTACATGGTGGAGCTCATTTCTTTAAGAAATGGCAGCCCACGTGCTAATTTGAATGCCTGTAGCGGTTGTTTACCTAGGGAGGTCGTGTACCACGCGTGCACGAAACAAAGTTTGACTTGACGCGTTGCCGCATTATTTTTAAATAAAGTTATAACACTCAATGGCACGTACACATAATATAAAATGATTTTTCTGGAGAAAAAGGTAGTCCACTCACTATATACAATGGAGCTTGCCTGCCTGGTTTGTCGCTCTTCAGAGTATCTCACAGAAGGCTGCGGTGGCCTCTCTCTCTCACCGTTGGTCACTGATCCGGCCGCATCCCGTCCGCCGGGGGAAAGGGAGTGCGGTGGCCTCTCTCTCTCTCTCTCTCTCTCCGTTGGTCACTGATCCGGCCGCATCCCGTCCACCGGGGGAAAGGGAGGAAGTGCATCGTTTCTCCATTCTACGGCGCCGATGCAGCATGTCCCAATCTGCGGTACACGCCGTTCTCTCTGACCAAGCTCCGACGCGGCAGGGCCTACACCACCTGCTCGAGAATTCCGCCCGCCGCCGCTCACCTAGTTACATCCCGACAATCTCCAGGTATCCCCTCCGGCCTTGTTCCACTGCCCGTCTTCCCACGTCGCTGCATGTGGATCTTCCATAGTTCTTTGCCCAAAACGTAGCTCGTCCGGCATACTTTCCATATTGCATTCTCGTCCTCACACCGTTTTAGACAAACACAACCGTGTTGTTATCTTCCCTTAGGACAAGGAATATACTTCTTTTTTGTCGTCGCATGTGTCATCAACTATTATTGGCCAGTAATTGTTTCCTTTCTACATATTTTTTGCAAACAGGGCTATCCATTTCACCTCATTGCTATTGCGACCTCTTGCTGAACTGCACAAATCACTTTTTTCTTAAGAGTGTTTTGTGCAGTTGTACTAAAATCTCACACGGGCAACGTCTCTACATTTCAGTGCGACTGCACAAAGGGAGATTGGTTTTGCTCTATCCTCCTCATCCAACTCCGAGCCTAATCTTCTCCAACTAGTTAGTCTTATGAGATACTGCAAAGGTGACCGGCTGCTATTTGTGTGTTTATTGTTTCATCAGCAGTCCTCTATTATCGTAGTCACACTTAATATCTTTGGAACAGGGATGCTCAGCTCTATTTTAGTGGAACTGTATAAAATGATCGGAATGTTGCATGCTCCAGATAGCTACTTTTTCCCAACATGCCTTATTGATTTAGACAGAGCTGGGGGGACATTGCTGCCAATCAAAGAATGGATCAATTTTAATTTAACACCTTCTCACAACTCTGTCTTCAGTTGTGATGTAATTATTAGCTCTGATCTGCTAATAATTGACATGCATTACCAAGGAAGTTAGTTTTTTATTGTTTCCGAAAGAGCATCGATGGCAAGACATGCGAAACTAAAGCTGAAAGCTCACACCACTGTACAATTTCATGTCGCTGGAAAATTATTTGTATAGTACATCAATTATGTAAACAAATGATGGAAGCTTGATAGCATTCCCAGAAGCCTCTTCATCATCTGGGTCCATGTGCCATGCACACAATTATACTCCTTTGTTCCTAAATATTTGTCTTTTTACAAATTTCAAACGGGCATATTTTAGAGTGTAGATTCACTCATTTTGCTTCATATGTGTACTCCCTCCGTTCCTAAATATTCTATTCGCCTTTCTAGCGATTTCAACAAGTGACTACATACGGAGCAAAATGAGTGAATCTACACTTTAAAATATGTCTATATACATTTGTATGTGCCAGTCCATTTGAAATCTCTAAAAAGACAAATATTTGAGTAGTCACTCGTTGAAATCTCTAGAAACACAAATACTCTGGAGTATATTTAGGAACCTAGGGGGTAGTGCACAACCGCATGGGAGACTCAGCCCGGTCATTGCGCCGCATTAATAGTGAGTAATGAGCAGTCAAATCATAAGCCCCACCTTTCCCACTGTAAGTTGCTCTGAAGAATCAACCATCAATACGCTCTTATTTGAATCCACTCATACTACTCAATCTGTCACTCTTTATACAGCGCACTTCAGAAAAAAGAAAAAAAAATCTGTGGGACCAAGGCGACTAGCGATCGGCCTGAAAAATAGCATTGGTAGTTATAGCACGGCGTCTATTACTAGAGGGCATAATGCGTACACACATGCATGCAGTGCTTCCACCCCAGGTACACACATGCATGCACTTACTCCACTCCGTAGTAGTACAGTACATGGAGAGAAAATTGTGGACTTGATTGCGGTTACCACACCCTAATTAATTGAGCATTAAACCAAACGCGTCTAAAGTCTCTTTGGTGGTGGAAATGCATTGAGAGAAATGCATCATAATGAAGCGCGCCCTGTAAACTGTGATGGAGGGAGGAGTAGTATGAAGGTGCAAAACCAAGTACGCGTATGGCTAGTCGGTCAACGCACCTCCTCTTTCCATATCACTGACATGTGGGACAGGACTGTGAGCAAACCGATCTCAATTGACGGCAAAGAGCCAACCCGTCATTCCTTGAGAGAGACGAGGAGCGAGAACACACAGACAGGCTCGCACGCAGGCCAAGATATATTCGAGCATGGTTGGTTGATCGATATCATTCATTACATGTTGGGCTGCCGTTTTCCGCCCTTTTCCGGAATAAACGTGTACTTTATGAGAGATAAAAAATAAGAGTACAGACGCTCCACCATGCGGTTCTAATAGTAGTAGTACTCGTACTACTGCGCTTGGCTCTTCGCCTCTTCGTGAAGTCGAACAATGATGGTACTCCGCATGTTGGGTACTACAGTGTATGCCTCTGACAATCTGACACCGAAAGGACTGATCCATGTCCACCGAGGGTAGGTTGCATTAGTCAAAAGGCGTAAGTGAGCTTCACCTTGTCCTGCAAGCTTCTCCTCGTTCTGGGAGTTGACGGGACACACCAAAAAGTAGTGCTAGTCCATACTCCCTCCTTTCCGATTAATATGGCTTAATCTTTTTTGCGGGTAAATGAGAGAGCTTTATTCATATATAAGCATTCTTAGGACGATCAGCCAAGACACTGGTCACTAGGAAGCGAGGTACCACACAAAAAATGAATTAGGAAGCGAGGCGTTTCATCAAGCCAGCTCTCGACCCAATTCAAAGTGCAGCAAGTACGGTTCGCACGAAGATGCGCCACAAGATTTGCTGACCTGTTTACATGCTGAATAAAAAAAGAGGAATATTACCGATCGCTACTATTTGTAGCAGGATATGAGCTAGAATTAAGCGAGAATTGTGGCGAGTGTTCCATGCAATCAACTTCCATTATCACATGCGAGAACCCTCGAAGAGAACCAAATGTGTTGAAGATTGCTTTATCACATTTTAAAATTATAATAAGAGTGCAGACACTCGTCCATCCGGTTCCTAGTACTAGTATAGTACATACATTTATAGACTATAGTAGTAGTACTAGTAAACTTTGCGCTTGGTTGTTCGCCTATTGGGGAAGTCGAACAATAATAGCACTAGTAGTATAGTCTATGCTTCTGGCAATCTGGCACCGAATTAACTATTGCACGTCCACTGCCTGAGCGAGGGAGAGCTTGCATTAGTCAAAAGTTTCTCCTTGTCCTGCGAGCCACTGCGCGCAAGCTTCTCCCGTCCTGCAACCTTTTCCTCATTCGGCAAGTTGACGGGACACAACAAAGTAATGCTAGTCCATACTGCCTCCTCTCTGGTTAATATGGCTTATTTTCAAACGAGATAAATACACTGTCTGTCACTGTATATTTGTAAAAATATGGTCAATGGACTTCATAATACGCTCATTACGCTCAATATATATATTTTCCGGTGTTTATACGGTCACTAGCTCACCCTGACTGAGTATGTGTGTGCATGCACGTGTAGGTTGAGCACTTGAGCATGACCGTGTATGTTCCGTCATGTGCTCGGACATGCATGCATTAGGGCGTCGCACACGTTTTTGTGTCCATGTGTACATGTGACTGTTGCATACACGTAGGGGGAGTACGTGTAGGGGCCACTAAGGAGCAGTCAAATCACACAGCAAGTTAGTCGGAAGAAGTAACCATCATTTCACTCTTGAATGACACGTACGCAAGATAAAATGGTTGATATGGAGAGAAAAAGAAAACCACTATATATACACTAGCAGGAGCCTAAGCTACAAGCCTGCTTGCTTAGGTTGCTCTCTTCACAAGCATAGAACAACGGGCCTGATCCCACAGCTGGGGGAAGGGAACAATGTTCTGCGTAGACGCGGTCGACATCGGCGAGTGAGAAAACCCACAGTCGGTGCGTCCCAATCGGGGGTCACCGCGGTATGGGCCGATGCCGCGTCCCAACCACCCTTCTAGCTACAGCGCGATGTCCTAGGTAGTCCATCTTCCTTTTGGAGCCGGCTTGCTCCACTGCCATAGTTCCATCTCCATGTCAATCTTTATCTACTTCTACCGGCTTCTACTTGTGATGACTTTATGTCTCATGAACTAGTACCAATACTATTATTCTAATCACACTTCAATCACACTTCTTCACTATCTTTGCCATCAGGGATGCTCAGGTCGATTTTAGTGGAACTGCACAAGAGCATCGTATGATCCGAGGGTGCCAGCCGTCTTTCCTTCGACAGGTTCTACCTGGCCAGGAAATTATATCATGTTTAGGGTTTAGGGTTTAAGTCGTAGTGACCCCATCAATAGTTTTTCTTTCGTACACGCTCTCACAACTTTTTTCTTTAGTTGTGAACTAAATATTGGCTATGATCTGTGAATCATTGAGATGCATCAGCATGCGTGTTAGTTTTCCTTTGTATTTGATGGAATATTGTAACGGGACAACCTTGGAATAGGAATGAAAATGGAGTGGAGATACCAACGTTTCGTTTCGTTGGATCGCGCCACCGAGCAAAACCAACGTTTAAATCACGTCTGTCGTGTTCGTGTCTCACCCTCCTCCACGGCTCGACCCCACACGGTCGCTCGGCATGCCACTCACCGCAAACCGAGTATATGGTAACTTTCCCGCCTGCTTGTCGATGGATCGGGCCATGGAGTACTAGCACTACTGGAAGAGATTGACGAGTTGGGGGCGGACAGCTAGCTGTAGCACGGACTCCCAAGAACTTTTTACATGCATGTTGTAGCCGGCTATTGCAACCTTTGAACACGGAGCAGCCGCGTGCACCCGGAAGTGGCATGGGCGACGCTCTCTCAGCCGGCGCGCCGCTTCAATGCCGGTGCCAGTGAGAGGTCACGTTCGCTCTGGCTGGGCATGAATGCGGCACTGACCGTTTCGGGCGGGAAGCACGCGCAGGTGATGAAGAGGGTTCGGGTTGGTCAGGACCGGCCTTGGCAGCGGTCCGGACGTGCGCAAACAAGACATGTTGTACGTTAATATTGCTGCGTATATAATTAACAACGTAAATAATGTGCCAGTTAGACAAATATGATTGGATATGGAGATGGAAATGGAAATGGAATTTTACGTAAACACGGATATGCATGTCTACGTCTATGTGTGTGTGCGCGACGACTCTCGTGACCTAGAGCGGGGGCGTGTTTTTGATCGAGTTTTCTTTCTTGGTACGTTAGAAAATACGTTTGTACATTAAATAAAGAGTTTCGTTTCGTACTTACACAATTTAAAATGATTGTTAAGGAGAGAATAAGAAAACCACTCCACTATATATTAGTCGTATACACGAGAGTACTATATGGACGGAGCTTCATTGACTTAGTGCACCTGCCTCTGGATTCATGACAGGTGGGCCCAAAATGTGGCTGGCTCACCTGTCATACAGCCAAAAGCAGGTGCGGTGAAGGCACCGGAGCTCAGTCTGTACTACCGGAGCCTACAGTACTACAGGTGCAGTGAAGGAACAGGCACCTCAGCGCTTGTTCTCTAGGGTTTGCACTCTCCACACGCTCGCCGCACTACATATATGTTACACGCTGGAGGCTCAGCATTCATTTGCTAGGGTTCGCTATATTCACAGTCTCTCACCCTCTCTTCACCAGATCTAAACAAGACTGTGTTGGCCTCTTGTCTCCCCCCCCCTCACAGCTGGTGAAGGAGGCGTTCGTATCCCGTCGCACCGGGAAGGGGAGGAGGTGCAGCGTTCACTCTATCGCCTTCGGTCAGGGAGGCAATCCACTGCCGGCTGCGCCGTTCTCTTTCACCCAGCGCCTATGCGGGAGGGCCACTGACCCCTTCTTCCTTGCTGCCATACGTAGTGTGGGCAGGTCCGGCCTCCCGCCGCACGCCTTGCCACATCCCGACGACCCTAAGGTATAAGTTTCTTTGAAACCGTCGTTGCTCTAGCGGCATGTGGATCTTTTTCAATCTGTAGTCGAATCTAGGTCTTGGTTCAAAGAGGAAAGAAGGGTGCAGTGGGCTAGAGCAAGAATCTAGGACTTGGTTTAATGAGGAAAGGAGGGGCGGAAAGTAGTATAGACTGGCTATACAGCCGCTTTGTAGGTCAAAAAGGGAAAAAGGGGGTAACCTAGTAGACACATCTGTAAGGAACCGATCTCTTTGTTGAAAAGGGAAAGAAACTGGGGGGGTCGAGTAGTTTGTGCAGGACTAGATTTGCTGCCCTCACATAGGAAGAAATTTCAAAGAGAACAAATATGGGACCAACGCATATATGCTGCTTGGCTACATACTCTGCATCACCCATTTATACGTGCGGACGCACATGGTGCTGGCATGTCCCATACAACTATTTTGCTGTTGTTAATCTAAGAATGCCGCTGGAAAATTGAAGCAATGCCACTGTTAAAAGTAAATTACATTTTTTAACAAATGTTGTTTCAAGAGAATGTCTCTGTTAATATGAATCAATGCAACCGTTTTAGAAATGCTACTATCCTACTTTGTTTTCCATCCAAGATAAGTTAGATGCTTCTTTCTGTCACCGTTTGTATCATCCTCCTTTATCGGCAAGTAATTGTTTCCTTGTTTGCCTCTGTTAAAATAGGGGTATCGATTCAACTTGTTGCTATTGCGACATTTTGCTTCGCTACTCGAAACACTTATGTTTTAAGAGTGTTTTGTGCAGTTCAACTTGAATGTCACACCAGTGACTTTGCTTAATTTTGGTGGAACTGCACAAAAGGAGATCGAGATTTGTTTCCAGTCTTCGTGGCGAGTTGTTTCAAATCTTGGTCTCAACCACATGATGTGCAGTGTGCTTTGAGATGTTGTGCTACTTGTTTTGGTACTGTTTTAAAAAATGTTGAATTGAAGCTATTGTATTGCTATCTTTTCCCATTAAGTAGTGAACAAAAATGGGACCAACCCAGACATGATGCTTGCTGCTTTGTTACAACAAATTCAACATCACCCCCTTTATAAGCCAGTAATTGATGCCACTCTCAAAATTAACTACTGAATCTTATTTCAAAACTGCAACACTTGTTAGGATTGGCGGGATTACCATTTTTGTGGCCGCATGTTTCATCCTCCTTTATTAGCCAGCAATTGATTCCTTTTTTGCTTGTGTTTAAACATGGATATCTATTCAACTTGTTGCTATTGCAACATTTTGCTTCGCTATGCGAAACACTTTGCTTGATTTCAGTGCAACTGCACAAAACGAGATTGGATTTCCTATTCGTGTTGGCATATTCTTATTTTATCTTGTCCGTCTAATGAAAGGTCAGAACAGGCCTTCATCCACATGATTGTGTAGTGTGCTTTGAGATGTTGTGCTACTTGTATTGGTATTGTTTTAAATAAGTGTTGAATTGAAGCTATTGTATTGCTGTCTTTTCCCATTAAGTAGTGAACAAAAATGGGAAGAACCCAGACATGATGCTTGTTGCTTTGTTACAACAAACTCTGCATCACCCCCTTTATAAGTAGATGGAAGCACATACTGTTGTTGCGCCCACTCTCCCCTGGAACTGTTTATGCTTTTCGTTAATCTAATGCCGCTGGTAAAATTAAGCAATGCCACTCTTAGAATTAATTAACTACTGAATCTTAGTTCAAAACTGCAACACTTGTTAGGAATGGTACTATCCTGCTTTGTAGTTCTTTCTACGTGTTTAACCAAGGTATTGTTAAGACAATGTCTCTGTTAAAATGAATCAGTTGCATTGTTTTAGGAATGGTACTTTTCTGCTTTGTCGTTCTTTATACATGTTGAAACAAGGCATTGTTAAGATAATGTCTCAGTCAATATGAATGAATCACATTGATGGAGAATTGCTACTCTCCTGCTTTGTTTCCCATTAAGATAAAGTAGATCAGTAGATGCTTTTCTTCTGGGAGTACAAGTCTTCAACCGTTATTTCTCAGTAATTATTTCCCTTATACCTATTGTTGCTTATAGGGATATCAAAATTAAAGCTCGGTTTTATTCCGACTTCGATTTTAGTTGAACTGCACAAAAGGAGCCAATGTGTCCCAAGGCAAACTGCTGCATTACTGGGTCCAGTTGGTTGTTCCACTTTGCAGAAAGAAGCAGTCACTGTTTGCGCTACATTATAGAAGGAATGACCGAGACACCGGTGACATGACTAGTCTGCAGAGACCATTGGAAATTTAACAACACGTGGAGTGCCCTGGGCAAAAAGTGCCCAAACAAGTACAAGAAGCTACGACAGGACTCCACAATCATAGGCATTACATATTTTGAATGGGAAAAGCTTGTCAAAGTTTAATCATTCATGTTAGCAAGAAGACGTTAGTTTAATATATTGGAATTGGAAAACCTTGTCCAAATTTGCTCATTGATGTTAGCCAGAAGACATGCATTTGATATTTTTGAGTGGGATGCCCTTGCTGTGAGCGGCATCGAGTGTTTTTTCCTATTCCTGTGTTCAGTTTAGAAGTAAATAGTTACTCTGCTGAGATATTCTTGTGTTAAGAGTTTGTTCTGAATATTGTCTATGTAATGCCAGGCCTTGTGTTTGATCACAAAGTTGAGCTTGGAATGTTGTGGCATGCGGCATCACGAGCTGTTCACCGTGCCTCCTAAGAATAATGCTTCGTATTGTTTTGCATGTCGATCTAATGCTAGTGATTTTCTTGTTAAGAAGATCATCATCTTCTGTTGTTTCCGTGCTTAAGAAGTTCATCGTTTGATGTTTCATTCATAGCCTATACGACAAGTCGGGTAGGTTAGACGTGAAACCATATGATCTTCCGACCAACTCATGATACTAGGCCGAGATTGGATCGTCGTTTTCCAACCAAAACCACTTGTAAAACTGATGCTTGTAAATTAAAGCAGATGGTCTCGGGCGAAGGCGCTTGGTTGGTCGATTTCGACTAGTAAAATATCGGAAGTACTTCACACACGATAAAAACGCTGAACAACACTAGGAAAATTACTAATCCAGCCGTTAGCTGTTATTTCAGCCTTGCCCATGGATGGCATGATACGCACGTTGTGCATGTATCGTCTGGTAATGTCGTCCATATAGCAGTGCTCGTAAAATATACGCTGGTCTCTCAAATTACATGTGTAACCCGCCGGTTTAACTTACAAACCTTGGGCCCTCGGTTTCATTACGCCTGTATTTTACGCGTTGTTTCTGACGATGAGTAAATTACACTTGTATGTTAATACAGGTTTGAAATAAACCAGAGCTCCCAAGCGCGGCCTTACCGTTTCATGCCGACTCAGTTTATCGAAGGTGCTCATAGGTGTCCGATGATCATGGCTTCCTGAATGAGCAGCGGGTGCTGTATCAGACCATCTATAGGGCCCGCGAGGCCCTCTCCGTTGTCCTTCAAGTTGTTGCGCTCGCCGTGGCGCCGAGCATTGTTAACATTGTCAACGAACATGAGGATTCAGGAGATGACTTTATTTTGACTGGATGACACTAGGGACCCACTAGGGCCATAGCCGTACGTACGCAAGTGCCTCCTTATTATGTACAACTATATTTTTTTTTGCTTCCTCCTGGTTTCTTGACATCACGGTCACACACCATTGTCAACCTATGTAGTCAATATAAATGAGAGAATTACACAACATGCGGCCGACAGCTGGGACCAAGCAGCTCGAGCAGTATTTGTGTTTTTGAGGCGTGAGTACTACAGAATTTTTGTTGGCGATGATTTCGTTGTTGTTCAGAGGAGAGTAGGGTATTAACTGGGCGGGCTGTGGCCCGTCTAGCCTAGGCGAGATATCCAACCCAGATACTAATTTTATCAAGATGAAAATGACTAGCCCAGCTATACGTCTTTTTGAGGAATACCTAGGCAAGTTCAACTTGTTATTCTCCGCCCGCTGGGCTGCAAATCTTTCCTAGGAGGGATGCATTAGGCTTAACAGGAAAATGGGCTTTAAAAAATAATAAATGGGATGTAATTATAAAAACTGGGCAGTAACTATAAAATAATGCACCAAACACGAAATTAGTTTATAAAATATTATTTATGGATTTTGAAAATCTTAAATTTTCATTGTTGCGCGTGTAATGTTTCGTTGGATTTTTACGTAATACACATTTATACTTAATCTGACTAGAAATTTCAGGATAAAAATATTTCGGATCCCATCAAAATGTGGGAAATTTTATTGAATTCTGTCTTCAACGGTTGGTTGAAATTATTAATCGTTGTCCTAGCTAGAAAATGGCATGTACTTTTAACAAAGTGTAAATGGGCTGTTGTAAATTCCATTAGAATTCAAAAATGGGATGCACATTCTTACAAAACGCAAATGGGCTATAAGTTCTCTGCCACACACTTGTGGGCCTACTAAGTGACGCGTCCCCTAAAAAAATAAGTCGATGCATATGCAAGGCTTTGTCAACTTATTATAGTCAACACACGGTTCTAGCAGCAGTGGCCGTTAGATGTCTAACCAACGGATGTCGTGCTTCTTCTTCAATCTCGGATATTCTTAGCTTCGGCCACCCAAAAAATGATTCCTCCCCCTGACATCTGGGGCGCACCATTTTGGAGGCTGACCTGTGGGCCTACTATGTTGGAGCGTACCATGGGCTTTGCCAACTTCGTCAATATGAACGATTCTAGATTTAGTGACCGTACAATGTCCATCCAACGGCCGTAGTGCTTCTTCAGCCTCTGGTCTTCTTGGTCCAGCCGCCCAAAGCAACGCGGGTCGTGTCGCCTGCTCCTGCCTCCCATGGCCGGCTGTGCTGCCGCGGAGGCCTCATCGCCCCCATACTACTCCCACCGCTGGCTAGGCCATCGCTCCACTCACCCACACCCTCTGTTATTCTGCGGCGACGACAACCTCACACCGCAGCCAAACCAGTGAACCCTCGTACTCCTCTCCGCGCGGGCTTCCGCTGCTGCATCTTACCCGGCTCCGCGTCGTCCCCTTCCTAGGCCTCGTCGTCGTCCACCGCCCTGGTGCTCTCGGCGCTGCGTGGTCAACGTGGTCAACGACCGACTTCCATCGAAAGAGTACTGTATGTGGAGAGGCTGACAGCTGGGTCCACGGCGGTCGCAAGGAAGTGCCTCCTTATTACGCGCAAAATAATTATTCCTCCACCTGACAGCGGGGACCCACCGGACGGGCCACCTTATTTCGCGAAAAAATGTTTCCCCCCTGACTGCTTGGACCCACTGGACGGGCCACCGTATTTCGCAAAAAACGTTCCCCCCGCTGTCAGCTCGGACCCACCGGAAGTGCCTCCTTATTACACACAAAAAATGAATACTCCCCCTGCTAGCTAGGACCCACCTTGGTGGGAGGCTTACTTGTGGGCCTACTAAGTTGACGGGGATGGAGGGCTTTGTCAACTTAGTCAATATGAACGATTCTAGCTCTAGTGATCGTACGATGTCCATCCAATAGCCGTAGTGCTTCTTCAACCTCTGGTCTTCTTGCTCTAGCCGCCCAAAGCAGCGCCGGTCGTTCCGCCTGCTCCTGCCTCCCATGGCCGGCTGTGCTGCCGCGGAGGCCTCACCGCCCCCTACTATCCCAACCGCTGGCCAGGCCCTGCGGCGACAGCAGCCTCACACCGCAGCCGAACGAGTGAACCCTCATACTCCTCTCCGCGTGGGCATCCACTTTCGCGTCTTCACCGGCTCGGTGTCGTCCCCTTCCTAGGCCTCACCGTCGTCCACCGCCCTGGTGCTCTCGGCACGGTGTGGTCAACGTGGTCAAGGAACGACTTCCATCGGACGTGGACTGTACGTGGAGAGGCTGACAGCTAGGTCCACGGCGGCAGCAAGGAAGTGCCTCCTTATTACGCGGAAAATAATGGTTCCTCCACCTGATAGCAGGGACCCACCGGATGGGCCACAGTATTTCACAAAAAAATGTTTCCCCCCTGACTGCAGGGACCCACCAGCTACACCTTCGCACGGAAGGAAGTGCGCCCGTGCAAAAACAAATGATTCGCCCCCCTGACTGTTGGGACCCACCAGCTACATCTTCGCACGCAAGGAAGTGAGTCCAGGCAAAAAAAACGATTCTCCCTCCTGACTGCTGGGACCCACCAGCTACATCTTCGGAGGCAAGGAAGTGCCTGACAGTCGGGACACAACTGGTCGTGAACGTGTACGTACATATATACTAGTCGATGTAGAGGCGCGCACGTGTCGTAGTAGAGGCGCGCACGTATCATGTACACGTATGTACATCGGCCAGGGTGCAAGAAAGAAAATACGACCACGTACGTACATACGGGTAGGGTCTCAAATGCCTACTCGCGCATATGTACGGCGAGGGCTCGTGTACATGGCTGGGTCAGAACAGAGAAACATCATCATCGTCGTATTCATGGGGAGGCCACGGAATGCGTCGTGTTCATGGGGAGAAGTGTGGCGTACCGCAAAACGGAGGAAACGGACCTCCTACGATTGAAACAGGGGTCCTATTGATTGGGAGGAATGTGGCATACCGCAAAACGGAGGAAACGGATCTCCTACGGTCGAAACGGGGGTCCTGTTGATCGGGAGGGGTGTGGCGTACGACAAAACGGAGGAAACGGACCTCCTACGGTCGAAACGGGGTCCTGTTGATCAGGAGGAGTGTGGCGTACCGCAAAACAGACGAAACGGACCTCCTACATTCGAAACGGGGGTCCTGTTGATCGGGAGGGGTGTGGCGTACCGCAAAACGGACGAAACGGACCTCCTACAGTCGAAACGGGGGTCCTTTTCATCGGGAGGGGTGTGGCGTACCGCAAAACGGTACTGCACAGGATACTATTCATCTCCACCGTCGACCTCCTCCAGCCTCCATGGGCTACTGTCGACCTCCTCCAGCCTCCACGGGCTCCTGTTCATCCATCCTCCAACCCCCGCTACTCCACCGGCTACTTTTCAACCACCCCTCCACGGGCACCCCTCCACCGTCTACTGTTCATCCAGCCCTCCACACCATAGGGTCCTGTTCAACCACCCCTCCATGGGCACCTCTCCACCGTCTACTATTCATCCAACCCTCCACACCACGGGGTCCTGTTCATCCAGAGGCAATGCCACCGCTCACTGTTCATCCAACCCCCCCCCCCCCACAACGCTCACTGTTCATCCAATTGATCGGCTTCAGTTAGCAGCAGTAGCGAAGGAATCGCTCGATCGGGTTCAATTAACAGCCATCGATTGATCGCTCAGGTTCAGTAACGCGTAGCCTGAAGTGCAATCGCTCGGGTTCAGTTAGAGCCCAACGCCTCGCTCGGGTTCAGTTAGAGCCAACGCCTCGCACACACGCGTATACGCGTATGAGAGAAACGCGCATCGCTCGGCCCCCGACCTCTCACCGTAACCGGGAACTCCCCGAAATTTTCCTCGCCCTCGCTTCTACCACGGTTTTTCCCGTCATGGACGGCCCAAAGAATGTCATGCAGATGTGTATCCGGCCCGCCCAGGACGAAAAGCCCATTTTCTGTCATGATTTTTTGTCATAGAAGTAGGAGCCCACCACATCTATGATGATACCGGGTTTTTTCACAATTATCATCATAGAATTGTCATATGTATGACAGAAAAAAATTTCGTTCGGCCCAAAATGTCACGGATGTGTCTTTTTTTCTAGTGCCCTCTCGTAGAAGCAAGGATTTGGAGAGGAAGGACAAATCATCAAAGAGCTACACAAGAAGAAGACATCAAGCTCATGTTGGTGAATGGGCATCCGGGTCTGACTCCGACAATCACTCCAAAAGAAACTATCACTCCGACTCCGAATATACTCAAGATGAAGGTGTTGTCGGTCTAGCACTTGTGTCAACCGACTCCTACAACATATTTGACTCATCAAATGAAGGAATTGGAAGATGCTTCAGGGCTAAAGGTCCAAAGGTAACACACCCCGAGTATGTTGATTTCAATAGTGATGAAGATGATTTGCTAGGAGATGATGATTTACTTTTTGACAACTCTAGTTATGAAAACTATGATGAACTTGCTATTAAACATAATAATCAAGATAAAATGAATGACGATGACAAGAAGAAGATTGAGCGTCTAACTAAAGAACTAAACACTCTTAAGTTAGCTCATGAAACTACCTTGGAAGATCATCGAAAACTTTTAAAGACTCAAGAGAAGCTCCTATTTAAAAAACTCAACCTTGAGCAAGAGCATGAGTTCTTAAAAGAAATCAATGATGATCTTCGCAAGAAAAGGTCTTCTTACATTGCCAAGCGTTTACTCTTGTCTACTTACATGCCACAAGTTAAAACGAGCAACAAGAGTAAGAAAGATTCTTCTTCTAGTAGTAACAACAATCATGCTAAATCGAATATTATTGCTTCTAGTAGTTCTCTTGATTCCACTAATGATTCTCTTAGCCAAGTTATACTTGAGCAAGAAAACAGCTTATTGAAGGGAATTATAGAGAAAGGTGTTTACAAGAGCCTTGCCGGGAGTAAGAAATTCGAGGAAATTGTACGCAAGCAAGGAAGACACCGGAAGAATCAAGGTGTAGGTTTTGAATGAAAGTTCAATGCCAATGGAGTTGAGTGGGAAGAAGATAAATACCCCAAGATGAAGTTTGTTACTCAACAAGAGAAGTATGATCCTACTTCTTTCCAAGGAACACAAGCTCAAGATGATCTTCCACCACAAGACCACAAGCTAAAAGGCAAGGACATGCTTCAAGAGGAGATTGATGCATTTGAAGAAGCACCTAAGGCCTTGGTCAAGTGGGTTCCTAAGACTACATCAAGTTCTACTTCATCAAGTACGACTACAACTCCAAGGATTCCCATCAAGATGGTGTGGATCCCAAAGAAGAAGAACTAGAGAGTTCTTGAGGGTGACTCTGCCAACATACTTCACTCATATCATTTTTGCGAGGACAAGTGCAAAAAACTTCCATATCTTGCACTAGTTTAATGAGTCACAAACCCTCTTGTTGGTAAGACAAGGGACAAGGTAACCTAATTCTTTGATGGACATCATCCTATGTGAACATCACTCTATGTCTATGGATATCCTTGTTTGTTCCTTGTGGGACTAACCCATTTAGGTATTGAAAGTGCAACTCACTCCAAAGGATTGCTCCAAAAGATCTACATCAACATTGAGCATCTACATCTTCAACACCTACATGAAGTCATCATTGACAAAAACCCAACGTTAGTTCATCCCTCTTAGGGGGGATATCACATCTAGGGGGAGATTTACTCCAATCAATTGAGCTAAAGCAACTCTAATGGTGTGAACACAACACTGCTTTATCTAAAAGTGGCAACCCCACTTGTGCTTAAACGATGAGTATGACCTATGATCAAATGTTCTCATTTGACTCCTAAGTCAATATACTCATATATAGATGACCTAGTCATCGCCAAATTGCTTGATAGACGCTAGAGTGATTATGCATGCTTTGTCACATATTTCATTTGCCATCTTATTGTGTGAGCATGTTGGATGCATATTTTACTCATTCGAGGACATCCATTTGTTATTTTGATTGTTTGGTTTTTCTCTTTTGCCAAACGGATGTACAAGAATGCCTAAGAACTACCTCGAGCAATCTATGCTTTCCTCGTCTCAAACTCTATTCATGCTACATCACATAGTTTGATCAAGTCAGATTCGAACCAGTGTGTGTGAGGAGCACTCGAAGTCCCCGATTCATCATAGACTTAAAATTGCAAAACCTCTTTGTGCATTTTGGTATGACCGAGTCATCCATTTCAGTCACACCGAGATCACTAAGTTGATCTAGGTTTTCAATCTCGGTGCAACCGATTAGAACGTTTCGGTCACACCGAGTTGCAGTAACCGCTTGCAGTTCTGCATCTCGGTGCCACCGAGTCGTTCCACTTGGTCACACTGACAGGGTCAGGTTATATATACTAACGGGTCAAATTTTGGAAAAATTTCCGAAACCCTTCACCCGCGCGTAACCTGCTCTGCCTCTTCGGGTCTCCGGATCGTCCTCTCGCCGCCAGCGACCTCCCATCGTCGGTCTCCGCCGCCGTCAACGGTATTCTGCTCCGCCGTTGCCGACAGAAACTGTGGGCGATGCATTAATCACAAACGGTGGTGTAAGAAAACTGTCAAAAATGATACAAACTGTTTGTGATGGCGCACACGTCAAACACAATTCAAATCAGAGTTGCGTGTGCGATATGTGGCATATGGTTGGTCCATATGAACTGCTTGTGATGAGCATAACAACAGAAACAGTCAGCCGTATGAGGGTGTGTGTGTGTGTGATATATGGCATATAGTTCACTCAGATGAACTATCAGTGATCAGGCAAGACAACAGAAACGGTCAGCTAGATCAAGGTGTGTGCGATAGATGGCATACAGTTCCCTCAGATGAACTATTTGCGATGAGGCAAGACAACAGAAATGGTTCAACTGAACAAGATGTGTGTGATACGAGGAAAATAGGTCTATAATCAGAGATGTGTTCAAAGACCGATAATAACCCAGACGATTGCTGCTAATAAGCCGTGTGTATTGTGGGAAAACACTTGCTGGTATACAATTGTCAATGATTGATGAATTCTTCACCGACGGGTTCTCTAGTTTACTCCGTATATGATGTGATTTGCTCTATCTACAAAAAAACAACATATATAAGCAAAATAAACATCCAATTACATAAGTGACTATACAAATCATTCACACACACACCTCAATATGATCATCTAATCATCTACTTCTTGTGATGCTGTCGCCGCTGCTCTGGGCTCGATCCCTCGTCTGGGGTAGGACGAAGGCACTTCCTCATTTCAATGATCCGCTTGTACATCTCGTAGCTTGTGTACGCGTCCTTGACATGTTCTTCATCCAGCCCCTGCTCCAATGCACTGTGCTTGGCGGTCCTGTCCTTGTTGCTCTCATCCTTCATCTTCATGTAGTAGAGGTTGATGATGGACGAGGCAAGGTCAACCAGGGAGTTCTGATTGTTCTTGGTGCTGCCCCAAAATTTGTAGTGGTCATGGAAGTTGACAAGATTCTGGCAGGCCAAGCCCAAAACCTCGAGCACTTTTAGATTGTTGGTGGTGTCTACCGTAGCAAAACTGTAGTTGAGGCTATTGATAAACACGACGAAATGCTCGTAAGGCCTTGTGGCCAGGTGGTAGAGGTAGATGACGATGTCATGGCGCACGCACAACTAGGCGGAGGCAACCTTCTAATCATGCCCGGCATGATCGCCAGCGAACTCGAGGTCAAAGCCGACCACTTGGTACTTGTCCTCCACAAGCAACTACTCCATAATTTGGATGGAGCTCCCCACCGAGACCAGCTCGTTAGTGTACACCACCGAGAGGTCCTTCTCCCTCGCATGGGTTGATACGTATCCAACGTATCTATAATTTATGAAGTATTCATGCTCTTATATTATCATTCTCGGATGCTTTACAATCATTTTATAGCAACTTTATATCATTTTTTGGGACTAACCTATTGACCCAGTGCCTAGTGCGAGTTGCTGTTTTTTGCTTATTTTTTACATCGCAGGAACTCAATATCAAATGGAGGCCAAACACCGTGAAACTTTTTGTGGATTTTTTATGGACTAAAAGACAACCATTGGGCCATAGTAGCACCTTGGGGGTACCCCGAGGGGTGCACAACTCCCTAGGGCGCGCTTGGGGGCCCAGGTGTGCCCAGGTGCGTTGTGCCCACCTCGGTGGCCTCTCGCGCCCCCTCTTCGCCCTATAAATTCCCAAATATTCCAGAAACTCTCAGGGTAACCCTAGACCGTAAGTTCCGCCGCCGCAAGCCTCTGTAGCCACGAGAAACCAATCTAGACCCCGTTCCGGCACCCTGTCGGAGGGGGGTATCATCACCGGTGGCCATCTTCATCATCCCGCCATCCACAACGATGAGGATGGAGTAGTCCACCCTCAGGGCTGAGGGTTTGGACCAGTAGCTATGTCTATAATATCTCTCTCTTGTGCTCTTGAGATGTCATGCTCTTGATGTATCACGGGCTTTGTTATGTGTTTTGGCACTCAACTCGCGGATTCCCGTGGTGACATTGTGGTAATCTATGCATAGGGGTTGATGCACATTCTCGTCTTTTGTTTCTCCGGTAGAAATCTTGGGGCACTCTTTGAGGTTCTTTGTGTTGGATTGAGTATTATGAATCTGAAATTATTTGGTGTTATTTTTGTACGAATTTTTGGATAGATCAATCGGCAAGAATAGCTTTGAGGTGGTTTCATACCCTACGAACGATTCCTTCTTATGTTCTCCGCTAGATAGGAACTTTGGAGTGATTTTTCTTCGCACGTTGAGGGATGGTTATATGATCCAATTATATTAGCATTGTTGGGAGATTGCACTAGTGAAAGTACGGGCCATAGGCCTCATTTTCAAGCATTGCAATACCGTCTGTGCTCCATTTTATCAATTGCTACTTTGCTGTTTTTATTGTTCTTATTACAAAAATCAATATCTACTATCCATATTACACTTGTATAACCATCACTTTGGAAAACTAGTGCACCTATACAAATTACCATTGTCTTTTGTGTGTTGGGGACAAAAGAGACTTTTTATCATTTGGTTGCAGGGTTGTTTGACAAAGACCATCTTCATCCTACGCCACCCACAGATTGATAAACCTTAGGTCATCCACTTGAGGGAAAATTGCTACTATCCTACAAAACTCGACGCTTGGAGGCCCAACACGAGTCTACAAGAATAAGTTGCGTAGTAGACATCAAGCTCTTTTCTGGTGCCATTGCCGGGGAGTTGAGTGCTTGAAGGTATATCTTTAGATCTTCTAGTTGAATCTTTTAGTTTCTTGTTTTAGCACTTATAATAGAAAACTACAAAAAATGGAGATTGAGTTACCTCAAGTTATTCTTTATCTTCATAATGTTTATCTTGAGAATAAGGATTCCGATAATTGTGCTCAATTGCTAGAAAAAAATTGTCGGATTTTGGGTTCCGCGGACCATTGCGAGGTTCAAACTCTAGGGTGCGTGCGAAGAACTCATTCTCCCCAGTCTGCCAACTCGGTAATCTCACAACCGAGGTCGACGAACCAAATGGAAGGGAGACACGGCAGTTTACCCAGGTTCGGGCCACTTTGCGGTGTAAAAACCCTACTCCTTCTTTGTGGTGGATTGGCCTCGATGGGATGAGGATGAACTAGTACAATGGAGAACAACCTCAGGAGGAGGGGTGTTCTTGGCATCGAGTGAGCTGGTGAGCAAATCAGGGTCGAATCCCTCCCTCTCTATGTTGGTGGCTAGGTCCTATATATAGTGGCCTTGATCCTCTTCCCAAATGAAGGCGGGAAGGGATCCCACAATGCCCAAATTCAAAGGGAGACAACTAGTACATGCCATCTTGACAAAAGTGGTCTTCGCCTGTGAAAGCCTCTATTCGTGACGCTGTGGTGGGTTCAACGACGACCGCCATCCCGCCGTCCTGGCGGTCTAGGTCTTGTTGCACCGGAATGGAAACCTTTGGCTGATTCCTTAGGACTCCGTGCCTGCACCTACCTTCTTAGCGCCAAAGAGGAAACTGGTACACTGCGCTCGATGGCGCCCGCCTGGCCTTGGTCATCATGGCTCACGTCATTCGGACCTCACAAGGGGAGTCTTGCATAGGAATCTCTGCTCCTTGGGAGCCATCCTGGGTAGGCTGCTTCTCGTGGAGGTCTTGGTGTCATCCGCCTCCCGAGGCTTGCCCCCCCCCCCCCCCCGCGGGGGTCTCGATTTGTTTGCTGCTGAAGCTAGGCCATACCAGGCCATCGATGGAGCCATGCCGTGGGCCGCAGGCAGGCAAGTCTGGGTACCCACGTTCCCAGAACACCGACAGTAGCCCCCGGGCCAAAAGGCGCCCTCGAACTTGGCTTCGAGGGGAAGCCAAAGGGCAAGTGCGGAGGGCCACGGGCCCTAACCGCCTGTGGCCTTGGTCAACGCGTGGCGGTTAATAGGATATGTGCGTCTCCGCTTCCCCATGCTGCCCTGATAACCATTCCTGCTAATAAAAAGGCTGGTGCCTGCTGTAGAGCCTTCATTGCTCCTCCTTCGTCTTGCTCCAGATCCCCTTCTTCTTTTGCCCAGAAAACCTCTAGATCTACCGAATCTCCTCCTCAAGCTTGCACCCGATGGCCACCGACAAGGTGAAGTCCTCGGGCACGGCCGCGCCCCCGACTTCTTGGTTCGAGCCGGCTCTGAGTGCATCCGCCATCGTGGATGATAAGCACCTCTCCACCATGCTCCCGCCGATGGCAGGCGACAGCAATGAGGGGGCAGAGACGGTGCTCTGGGTTGGCTCCATCGAGACGGCAGCTTTGGGTAACACCTTTTACCCCTTATTCCAGCACAACAACCTTGCTGGATTGGTTCCCCCTTTCTCTAGTTTCTTCTATGCCATCCTTTGCCATTACGGGCTCCACGCCCTCCATCTTCATGCCAACTCCATCCTCCTCTTGTCGATCTTCACCTTTTACTACGAGGCGTTCGTGGGGGTGATGCCCTCCGTTGCGCTGCTCTGCCACTTCTTCTACCTCCGAATAAACGACGGCCAGTGATCGGGGTGCGCCTTCTTTATCGCGGCCAACGGCAGTAACACGATCTCCCGGGCCGGGAAGAAGGTGGATGTCTTCCGGAACAAGTGGATCCTCATGGACGCCAAGCACACACATGCCCGGCTGGAGCTGCCAACCGCGCAGCCGACACCCTGGAAGGATGGGCTCACGAGAAGCTCACCGACCCCCGGGCAGGGCTGTTGCTGGAGAAGATGATGGCTGACCTAAAGGCGGATGACCCGAACGCGGAAAGGCTGACGGGGGCCATGATATTCAAGGAGTTCCTGATGCAGTGCCTGGCTCCACTCCAGGCGCGCTCGTGCCCTCTATGGAGAACCAAGGGCGCACAGGACAACCTCCGGCTGTGCCCGGACAACTTGCCTGATGGGGAGCTGGACAAGGTCATGCGCACCTTGCTTGGGAAGGACCAGGTGGCCCTCCGGACTTCTATCTCCCGTTGTACCCATCGACGGAGAGAAGATCACCGACACAATGCCCGTCGTCAACGAGCGGGGGCTCGTGCCGCTAGAGCCTTCCTGGCCCTTGGGCTCCCCGGTGCCGGTGTCCTCCGGCGAGCCTGAGGGGGGGAGAAGGCAGACTCGAAGGCGACCTGGGAAGGTGTGGGGGAGACTTATCCCTCGTGCTAGACCGATCTACTCCGCATCCTTTATGATCACAATGATGCCGGCGAGCACCTAGTTAGGGAGTCACCGTGTTCTGTCAGGGTCACCAAGAGGTTCAGGGGCACCCCTCCAAAGAAGCTGAAGCTGTTGGTCCCGAAGAAGGGCAGGTCGGTGCTGCTTCTCCAAGGCGACGCCTCTGCCTCGTCACCGGCAGCCACCATCGCAGCCGGCCGCGAGCCCGTCCACCCCTAAGGGTATGACGACTACCATGCCCACGAAGCCCGCCGACCTCGCGCTTCTGAAGAGGACAAGGGATTATGTCGCTATGGACCAGTAAGCGCGTCGTCTTGCCTTTGCTCTCTGCTCTTGACGTAGTGTTCTGACATTTCCTTCTCTGTGGCCAGGCCAACGCTGGTGGCGAAGAGGAAGAAGGAGGAGGCAAGAACCACCAAGGACAAGCAGCTTGCCGCGGGCGCGCCACCTTCGGCGCAAGAGGATGAGGCCGGCCCGTCTTCTCCCATGGTAGGGTTGTCCTCCCAAGGCTCGGAGGCCCAGCCTCCAGAGAATGCAATCCCCGCGGCTAGGCCGGCTCCGGAGGCGCCCACCCTCAGCTCGCCTGCCGAGGTCCCGAAGGCTTCGGAGCCCCCGGCCCTCTGCTGCTGCTGCTGCTGCTTTGCTAGTCCTGACACCAGTGCCGTCTCCTCCCCCGTCCATCACGCTGCTGGGCCGTGATCCTCCTGCCGCACCCGTTGTTCTGGAGGAGGCCCTTTCCGTGCCGGACCAGCTTCGGGGCGATCTTCAGGGGCCCGACCGGTGCAGGGCATCGGGGCGCCTGGAGCTGATCTTAGGGTGGCTCCGGGCCGATGCATCTGTCAGGGCGGCCTGGGGCCAGGCCGTGGCAGCCTCAGAGGAGGGCCAACGGGGAGTCGGCCTAGCCGCGGTCGCCCGCGACGTGGCTGTGAAGGACACCAAGGCAGCCGAGGAGCGCTGTCGTGCGCTAGAGGCCGAGCTGAAGAACCTCCATGACTAGTGGCCCATCCAGGCCCGCCATCTTGAAGTACAAGAGGAGGAGCTAAGGTCCTGGAAGCTGAATTTACCGATCGTGACGCTGAGCTGGAGCAAGTGGCCCAGGAGCAGGCCACGGAGTGCGGCCACCTAGAGAAGCTGAAGGGGGAGGTGGATGAGGAGAAGGCCCAGCTGAGGAGGAGGCAGCTGATGACTCACAAGTATAGGGGATCTATCGTAGTCCTTTCGATAAGTAAGAGTGCCGAACCCAATGAGGAGCAGAAGGAAATGACAAGCGGTTTTTAGTAAGGTATTCTTTGCAAGCACTGAAATTATCGGTAACAGATAGTTTTGTGGTAAGGTAATTCGTAACAAGTGACAAGTAATAAAAGTAAATAAGGTGCAACAAGGTGGCCCAATCCTTTTTGTACCAAAGGTCAAGCCTGGACAAACTCTTATATAAAGGAAAACGCTCCCGAGGACACATGGGAATTATCGTCAAGCTAGTTTTCATCACGCTGATATGATTCGCGCTCGTTACTTTGATAATTTGATATGGGGGTGGACCAGTTCTTGGGTACTGCCCTTCCTTGTACAAGCACCCACTTATGATTAACCCCTCTTGCAAGCATCTGCAAGTACAAAAGAAGTATTAAGGTAAACCTAACCATAGCATGAAACATATGGATCCAAATCATCCCCTTACGAAGCAACGCATAAACTAGGGTTTAAGATTCTGTCACTCTAGCAACCCATCATCTACTTATTACTAACCAATGCCTTCCTCTAGGCCCAAACAATGGTGAAGTGTCATGTAGTCGACGTTCACATAACACCACTAGAGGAAAGACAACATATATCTCATCAAAATATCGAACGAATACCAAATTCACACGACTACTTATAGCAAGACTTCTCCCATGTCCTCAGGAACAAACGTAACTACTCATAAATCATATTCATGTTCATAATCAGAGAGGTATTAATATGCATAAAGGATCTGAACATATGATCTTCCACCAAATAAACCAACTAGCATCAACTACAAGGTGTAATCAACACTACTAGCAACCCACAGGTTCCAATCTAAGGCTTTGAGACAAATACTGGATACAAGAGATGAACTATGGTTTGAGGTGAGATGGTGCTGGTTAAGATGTTGATGGAGATTGACCCCCTCCCGATGAGAGGATCGATGGAGATGACAATGGTGACGATTTCCCCCTCCTGGAGGGATGTTTCCCCGGCAAAACAGCTCTGCCAGAGCCCTAGATTGGTTCCGCCTCGTGGCGGCGGCGCTTCATACCGAAAGCTTGCTTATGATTTTTTCCAGGGCGAAAAACTTCATATAGCAAAAGATGGGCACCAGAGGCCTGCCAGGGGGCCCACGAGACATGAAGGCGCGCCTAGGGGGGTAGGGCGCACCCCCACCCTTTTGGATGGTGGGTGGCCCCCTCTGGTGCTTTCTTCGCCCAATATTTTTTCTATATTCCGAAACTGACTTCCATGGAGTTTCAGGAGTTTTGGAGTTGTGCGGAATAGGTCTCTAATATTTGCTCCTTTTCCAGTCCAGAATTCCAGCTGCCGGCATTCTCCCTCTTCGTGCAAACCTTGTAAAATAAGAGAGAATAGGCATAAGTATTGTGACATAATGTGTAATAACAGCCCATAATGCAATAAATATCGGTATAAAAGCATGATGCAAAATGCACGTATCAACTCCCCCTAGCTTAGACCTCGCTTGTCCTCAAGCGGAAGCCGATATCGAAAAATATGTCCACATGTTTAGAGATAGAGGTGTCGATAAAATAAAATACGGACATGAGGGCATCATGATCATTCTTAGAACGACAACATAAATATATATTGTCATATGATTTATAATGCTAAAGTAACAATCTTATTCACAATGTAAATTAAGAATCAGAAACTTCATTGAAAACTAACAAACTATAATCTCAGTCGTTGCAGCAATTGCAATTTATCATAACATTGGAAAGAGTCAATATAAAATCTTTTCAACAAGTCCACATACTCAACTATCATTTAGTCTTTCACAATTGCTAACACTCACACAATACTTATGAGTATGAAGCTTTAATCGGACACAGTGAAAGATAGGGGCTTATAGTTTTGCCTCCCAACCTTTTACCTCAAGGTTAATGTCCACAATAATTGTTCATGATAACCTACATTCAATTGGCTATATATATCAAGATCTTTCCAACACATAGTGCTTGCCAAAGGATAAAATGTAAAAAGGAAAGGTGAAGATCAGCATGACTCTTGTATGAAGTATAGGACAAAAATAAAAGATAGGCCCTTCGCAGAGGGAAGCAGAGGTTGTCATGTGTTTTTATGGTTGAATGCACGAAATCTTAATGCGAAAGAACGTCACTTTATATTGCCACTTGTGATATGGACCTTTATTATGCAGTCCGTCTCTTTTATTTCTTCCACATCACAAGATCATATAAATCTTATTTTCTCCACACTAATAGATCATACATATTTATAGAGAAATTTTTATTGCTTCCAACAATGAAAACTTACATGAAGGATCTTACTTAATCCATAGGTAGATATGGTGGACTCTCATGGCAAAACCGGGTTTAAGGATATTCGGAAGCACACGTAGTATCTCTACTTGGTGCAAAGAATTTGGCTAGCATGACAGGGGAAAGGCAAGCTCAACATGTTGGATGATCCATGACAATATAATTTATTTCGGATATAAGAAAACATAACCCATTACATTGTCTTCCTTGTCCAACGTCAACTTTTTAGCATGTCATTTTTTAATGAGTGCTCACAATCATAAAAGATGTCCAAGATAGTATATTTATATGTGAAAACCTCTCTTTCTTTATTACTTCTTATTAATTGCAACGATGGACAAAACTATGTTTGTCAACTCTCCACAACTTTTATTCATCATACTTTTTATATGTGAAGTCATTACTCTCCATAAGATCAATATGATCTCTTTATTTATTTTTATTCTTAATTTTATTCCCTCAACATCATAGCAAGAAAGCAAAGCCCCTGACTCGAGACTAATCTTTATTATATATAGCTCACGGACTCGATTACATAGAAGGATCATAAAGCAAAACTCCAGACTTGATCATGCTAAAACTTTATTCTACTAGATCAAGATATTACCAAAAGGATCGAACTAAGAAAAACTATAAAGATAGAAGTGTGATGGTGATACGATACCGAGGCACTCCCCCAAGCTTGGTAGTTGCCAAGGGGAGTGCCCATACCCGATACTCAATTCTCCTTTGGTGGTAGTGATGATGTAGTTGTTGATGATGTAGGCTTGTTGTCCATCTTCCAAGGCATATGCTCACCATCATAGAAGGATGATCGAGTCTCTGGGATCCTCGAATCTGTAGCCAAACTCATCCTCTTGAATCTATATTCATACTCACAGTTTTGGTTTTGCAGGTCATAGATCTGCGCTTGGAGGTGCTCGATTTTCCCGTGAAGCTTGAAGATGGTCTCCCCAATGTTCTTGCCATCCAGCTTGTGGTTGTTGGTGAAATCTGCGATCATCACGTGGTTGGCATCGATTCCGCGTTCCACCATCCCCAGCACTTGAAAACTTGTTGCTCCATTGGTTCGAGTCATGTCTCCATGCTTCCAATCCTCCTTGGTCCCTCAACATCGCGGATGTGCAGCACCCCCTCACGCAACTCAATGGTTTGAGGGTGTTGCAGCACCTCCGTGTGGTAGGGGTTGATGACCCTCTCGAAAAACTTGTCCTTGGGGGTGCTTGAAGACATCATGGTGATCTAGATCTGTTAGAAAAACAGCTCGTGACAAAAACATGACACATTTGCGTGGTACGGTGGTCAAAACCTTCGGGAGATTATATAATGAATTTTTACCGACCAAAAGAAGTATCATGCAAGAAATCAGAGTCCGGAGGGCACGCGAGGTGCCCACGAGGCAGGGGGCGCGCCCTCCACCCTCATGTATGCCTCGTGTCCTTTCTGTACTTCTTATTTTCCTATTTTCTTAAATATTCCAAAACGGAGAAAAATTGCTATTAGAACTGTTTTGGGGTTGGTTTACTTACCGTACCACATACCTCTCCCTTTTCGGAGGCTGAAACATTCTGGAAGGTGTCCCTTATATACTCCTCAGGGGTTGCGGTTTCAATAACATTAGTTTCAACATTTATAGGATTACCTAAGATATAATGTTTGATTCTTTGACCGTTCACCACCCTTGGATTTGTGCCTTTGAAGTTGTTGATTTTTATGGCACCAGAACAATAGACCTCCTCGATAACGTAAGGACCTTCCCATTTAGAGAGGAGTTTTCCTGCAAAAATTCTTAAACGAGAGTTGTATAGCAGAACATACTCACCTACATTAAACTCACACTTTTGTATCCTTTCGTCATGCCATCTTTTAACTTTTTCTTTAAACAGTTTGGCATTCTCATAGGCTTTGGTTCTCCACTCATCAAGTGAGCTAATGTCAAAAAGTCTCTTCTCACCGACAAGTTTGAAGTCATAGTTGAGCTCTTTAATGGCCCAATATGCCTTATGTTCTATTCGAGAGGTAAATGGCATGCTTGTCCATAAACCATTTTATATGGAGCCATACCCATAGGATTTTTATATGCAGTTCTATAGGCCCATAATGCATCATCAAGTTTCTTCGACCAATTCTTTCTAGATCTATTAACAGTCTTTCGGAAAATTAATTTAATCTCTCAATTACTCAATTCAACTTGACCACTAGATTGTGGATGATATGGAGATGCAATTCTATGATTAACATCATACTTAGCAAGCATTTTACGAAAGACACCATGAATAAAATGTGAACCACCAGCAGTCATTAAATATCTAGGGACTCCAAACCTCGGAAAAATAACTTCGTTAAGCATCTTAATAGAGGTGTTATCATCAGCACTACTAGTTGGAATAACTTGTACCCACTTAGTAACGTAATCAACAACAACTAAAATATTTGTATACCCATTAGAGGAAGGAAACGATCCCATATAATCAAAGCCCCAAACATCAAATGGTTCAATAACAAGTGAATAATTCATAGGCATTTCTTGACGTCTACTAATATTACCAATTCTTTGACATTCATCACAAGACAAGACAAACTTACGGGCATCCTTGAAGAGAGTAGGCCAATAAAAACCGTATTGCAATACCTTATGTGCAGTTCTATCTCCAGCATGGTGTCCTCCATAAGCCTCGGAGTGACACTTGCGTAGGATCTGTTCCTGTTCATGCTCAGGTACACAACGTCTAATAACACCATCTACTCCTTTATAAAGGTGTAGGTCATCCCAGAAGTAATGCCTTAAATCATGGAATTTTTTTTTCTTTTGCTGGTATGTGAAACTAGGTGGTATAAATTTAGCGACAATGTAATTAGCATAATCAGCATACCATGGATCAGTACGAGAAGCATTTATGATAGCTAATTGTTCATCGGAAAGCTATCATCTATAGGGAGTGGGTCATCAAGAACATTCTCTAACCTAGACAAGTTGTCTGCAATGGGGTTCTCAGCTCCCTTTCTATCAATAATATGCAAATCAAATTCTTGTAGCAAGAGAACCCATCTAATAAGTCTAGGTTTAGCATCTTTCTTTTCCATAACGTATTTAATAGCAGCATGATCAGTGTGAACAATTACTTTAGAATCAACAATATAAGGTCTGAACTTATCACAAGCAAATACAGCCGCTAAAAATTCTTTTTCAGTAGTAGCATAATTTCTCTGGGCACTGTCTAGAGTTTTACTAACATATTGGATAACATTTAATTTCTTATCAACTCTTTGTCCTAGAACAACACCGACAGCATAATTGCTAGCATCACACATAATTTCAAAGGGTAAATTCCAATCCGGAGGCTGAACAATGGGTGCACAAAGCAAGGCTTTCTTAAGTATTTCAAATGCTTCTACACAATCATCATCAAAGTTGAAAGGAACATCTTTTTGTAAGAGATTAGTCAGAGGCCTAGAATTTTTTTGAGAAGTCTTTAATTAACCTCCTATAAAAATTGGCATGACCAAGGAAACTTCTTATACCTTTAATGTCCTTTGGACATGTCATATTTTCAATAGCATCAACTTTAACTTTATTAACTTCAATACCTCTTTCAGAAATTTTATGCCCCAAGACAATACCTTCATTAACCATAAAGTGGCACTTCTCCCAATTCAAGACAAGATTAGTTTCTTCACATCTCTGCAAAACTCGATCAAGGTTGCTTAAGCAATCATCAAAAGAAGTTCCATATACAGAAAAATCATCCATGAAAACCTCAACAATCTTTTAACAGAAGTCAGAGAATATAGTAGTCATACATCTTTGAAAGGTAGCAGGTGCATTACATAAACCAAAAGGCATACGTCTATAAGAAAAGGTACCGAAAGGGAAAGTTAAAGTGGTCTTTTCCTGATCGTCTTTTGACACAGGTATTTGAGAGAAACCAGAATAACCGTCTAGAGAGCAAAAATGAGTATGTTTGGATAATCTTTCAAGCATTTTATAAATAAAAGGTAAAGGGTAATGATCCTTTTTAGTAGCTTTATTCAGTTTGCGGAAATCAATTACCATTCTATAATCTGTAACAATTCTTTGTGGGATCAATTCATCTTTATCATTAGGAACAATAGTATACCTCCCTTCTTAGGGACACAATGGACAGGACTTACCCACTGACTATCAGCAACAGTATAAATTATACCTTCCTCCAGAAGCTTTAGTATTTCTTTTCTTACCACTTCTTTCATATTAGGATTTAACCGTCATTGGTGATCAACAACCGGTTTAGCGTCTTTGTCCAGTTTTATTTTGTGATGGCATAGAGTGGGACTAATGCCCATAAGATATTCCAGAGTATATCCAATAGCAGCACGGTGCTTCTTCAGAGTTTTCAACAATTTCTCTTCTTCCTGCTCTGAAAGATTAGCACTAATAATAACATGATATATCTTTTTTTCATCAAGATAAGCATATTTAAGAGTATCAGGCAATGATTTAAGATCAAACACGGGGTCACCCTTGGGTGGAGGAGGATCCCCTAGAATTTCAACAGGTAAGTTGTGTTTCAAAATAGGTCCCTATTTAAAGAATAATTCATCTATTTCCCTTCTTTCATTCATAAACATATCATTTTCATGGTCTAGCAAATATTGTCCCAAAGGATCATTAGGAGGCACGGCAACAGAAGCAAGACCAATAATTCTGTCTTTACTAGGCAATTCTTTATCATGGGGTTGTCTACGAAATTTAGCAAAATTAAAATCATGAGACATATCCCCTAAACCAACAGAAAAAATATCCTTTTTGCAGTCTATCTTAACATCAACAGTATTCAAGAAGGGTCTACCAAATATAATGGGACAAAAGTCATGTTGTGGGGAACCAAGAACAAGAAAATCAGTAGGATATTTAACTTTCCCACACAAGACTTCAACATCTCTAACAATCCCAACTGGTGAAATAGTATCTCTATTGGCAAGCTTAATTGTAACATCAATACCTTCTAACTCGGCAGGTGCAATATCATGCATAATTTCTTCATATAAAGAATGAGGTATTGCACTCACACTAGCACCCATATCACATAAACCATGATCGCAATGATCTCCTATTTTAACAGAAATAATAGGCATGCCTACAACAGGTCTATGTTTAACTTTAGTATCGGGTTTAGCAATTCTAGCAGCTTCATCGCAGAAGTAAAAAACATGCCCATCAATATTATCAACCAAGAGATCTTCAACCATAGAAATACTATGTTCAACTTTAATTTGCTCAGGGGGTGTAGGTGTTCTAGTATTACTCTTATGAACCACGGATGAAGCTTTAGCATGATCCTTTATTCTAGCAGGGAAAGGTGGTTTCTCAATATAAGCGGTAGGAACAATGGGATCAACATTATAAGTGATAGTCTTTTCTTCAACTTTAATAGGTTCAACTAATTTTACTTCAATGTGAGGATGATATTTAAACCACTTCCTTAGGGATATCAACATGAGTAGCAAAGGATTCATAGAAAGAAGCTACTATCTTAGAGTCAAGTCCATATTTAGTGCTAAATTCACGAAAAGCATCGGTATCCATCAAAGGTTTAACACAATCAAACTTGGGTATTATACCTGACTCCTTACCTTCGTCAAGTTACCAATCTTCAGAGTTACATTTAATTCTTTCCATGAAATCCCATCTGAACTCAATAGTCTTCATCATAAAAGATTGAGTACAAGAAGTATCGAGCATGGAGCGATTATTGAGAGAAAGCCGAGCATAAAAATTTTGTATAATAATTTCTCTTGAGAGCTCATGATTGGTGCATGAATATAACACTGAATTAAGCCTCCCCCAAGCTTGAGTGATGCTTTCTACTTCGCGAGGCCAAAAATTATATATACAATTACGATCACGGTGAACCAGATGCATAGGATAAAATTTCTGATGAGATTCCAATTTTAATCGGTTGTAGTTCCATGATCCAATATCATCACATAGCCTAAACCATGTCAATGCCTTTCCCTTCAAAGATAAAGGGAAGACCTTCTTCTTGATAACATCCTCGGGCATACCTGCAAGCTTAAATAATCGACAAACTACATCCACATAGATTAGGTGCATATCGGGATGTAATGTTCCATCCCCTATAAAACGATTAGCCAGCAGTTTCTCTATCATAACTGAAGGAATTTTAAAGTAAACATTTTTAGTTGGTTCAGTAGGCTGAGGAGCAACTCTTTGCTCTACTGGTCGGGTGAAGATACCCCAGACAAGCCCCTCAAAGCATTATGTTCCATAGTAACAAGTGACAGTAAATTTCAGCATACTATATAAATTTTTCCTCACCAAATTCCACCTACCAAAGGCGCTTCACTCCCCAACAACGGCGCTAGAAAAGAGTCTTGATGACCCACAAGTATAGGGGATCTATCTTACTCCTTTCGATAAGTAAGAGTGTCGAACCCAACGAGGAGCATAAGGAAATGACAAGCGGTTTTCAGTAAGGTATTCTCTGCAAGCACTGAAATTATCGGTAATAGATAGTTTTGTGATAAGGTAATTCGTAATGAGTGACAAGTAATAAAATTAAATAAGGTGCAGCAAGGTGGCCCAAACCTTTTTGTAGCAAAGAACAAGCCTAGACAAACTCTTATATAAAGGACAATGCTCCCGAGGACACATGGGAATTATCGTCAAGCTAGTTTTCACCACGCTAATATGATTCGCGTTCGTTACTTTGATAATTTGATATGTGGGTGGACCGGTGCTTGGGTACTGCCCTTCCTTGTACAAGCATCCCACTTATGATTAACCCCTATTGCAAGCATCCGCAACTACAAAAGAAGTATTAAGGTAAACCTAACCATAGCATGAAACATATGGATCCAAATCATCCCCTTACAAAGCAACGCATAAACTAGGGTTTAAGCTTGTGTCACTCTAGCAACCCATCATCTACTTATTACTTCCCAATGTCTTCCTCTAGGCCCAAACAATGGTTAAGTGTCATGTAGTCGATGTTCACATAACACCACCAGAGGAAAGACAACATACATCTCATCAAAAATATCGAACGAATACCAAATTCACATGACTACTTATAGCAAGACTTCTCCCATGTCCTCAGGAACAAACATAACTACTCACAAATCATATTCATGTTCATAATCAGAGGGGTATTAATATGCATAAAGGATCTGAACATATGATCTTCCACCAAATAAACCAACAAGCATCAACTACAAGGAGTAATCAACACTACTAGCAACCCACAGGTACCAATCTAAGGTTTTAAGACAAATATTAGATACAAGAGATGAACTAGGGTTTGAGGTTAGATGGTGCTGGTGAAGATGTTGATGGAGATTGGCCCCCTCAGATGAGAGGACCGATGGAGATGACGATGGTGACGATTTCCCCCTCCCGGAGGGATGTTTCCCCGGCAGAACAACTCCGCCAGAGCCCTAGATTGGTTCCGCCTCGTGGCGGTGGCGCTTCGTCCCAAAAGCCTACTATGATATTTTCCAGGGCAAAAAACTTCATATAGCAAAATATGGGCACCGAAGGCCTGCCAGGGGTCCACGAGACAAGAAGGCGCGCCCAGGGGGGTAGGGCGGGCCCCCACCCTTGTGGATGGTGGGTGGCCCCCCTCTGGTGCTTTCGTCGCCCAATATTTTTTCTATATTCGAAAACTGACTTCCGTGGAGTTTCAGGAGTTTTGGAGTTGTGCGGAATAGGTCTCTAATATTTGCTCCTTTTCCAGCCCAGAATTCCAGCTGTCGGCATTCTCCCTCTTCATGCAATCCTTGTAAAATAAGAGAGAATAGGCATAACTATTGTGACATAATGTGTAATAACAACCCATAATGCAATAAATATCAATATAAAAGCATGATGCAAAAATGGATGTATCAGCAGCCACCGCGAGGCGCACCGCCTTTGACTCCCTCAAGAAGAGGTCCTGCAAGGCACTTCAAGATCTCTACGGGAGCGGGTTGAAGGAGTCGCTAGTGACTTCAGAGGAAGTCCCTGCTGAGCTGCTCCTCAAGCTTGTCACGACGCTTGAGGGCATTGTCGTTGGGGTTGGCCCCATGGTGGAGGGAGAATCCCGCGCGCTCTCCACCTCAGCCATGACGTGCGTCTTTAGCCACCTCCACCTTCGCGACCCCGACTTCGATCTTGGTGCCTTGCTTGAGCCCATGCGACCAGAGCACTACACCGCCGCCGCCGAAGCTGTGAAAGACCAGGTGGAGGCCCTGCTACGGAAGTTCCTTGCCATCGACCCTGCAGGCATGGCTGGTGACAAGGACGGCCATGACGGCGTCGTCGTCGTCGATGATGAGGCTCCCCAAACGAGCGACAATGGCGTCCAAGGCTGAAGAAGAAGCTTGATGGCGGCGCCTTCCTCTATTCGAATCCTGCAACATGTATCATGCCTCATGGAGGCGTAAGAACTTGTGCTTGGTACAGTTAAGAAGCAATACATTTTGTAATAATTTGCTAAGTTTCTTCGATTTCCTTTCCATTTGCTTTAGTGTTGTGCGTCGGCAGGACCCGACCCCGTGCATACCTCAGCTGCCAAAGGGTCGTCCAGATCACAAAGACGAGACCAAGGGTTAAGAAGCAATACGTTTTGTAATAATTTGCTAAGTTTCTTTGATTTCCTTTCCGTTTGCTTTAGTGTTCTGCGTCGGCAGGACCCGACCCCGTGCATACCTCAGCCGCCAAAGGGTCGTCCAGATCACAAAGACGAGACCAAGGGGTGAGGGGCTACGTGACCAGTTAGGCTCCAGAGTCGCGATTCTCAGGAGTCCTCCTTGACGTACAAACAGTCCTTGGGGAGGAGATGCGAGAGTAGGCCCTAGCGTTCTGCGTCGGCAGGGCCCGGTCCCGCGCATACCTCAGCCGCCATTGGGTCATCCGGATCACCAGGACGAGACCAAGGGGTGAGGGGCTACATGACCAGTTAGGCTCCTGAGTCGCGATGCTCAGGAGTCCCCCTTGATGTAGGTACATGCCTCCATACCTTTCCTCGTTGAGGTTCCGCTGGGGAGGGGCCCGCGAAGACCAGGTCTGAGGGACCTGGCAGGGTGGCATACGCTAGGCATGACCCGAGCGTAGTCCCCGTGGCCAGCCCTGTTGTCGGACTCTCCCAAAGGGAAAGAGTTGCGGCGAGGCTGAACACCGAGCTTGACGGCTCCCTGAGGTTATTGCTGCCGTGAGGCCACCCTCAGTTGTTTATCACCAGCGTGGAGCATGGCGCTTCTCTCTTGCACGGGCATAGCCACTCCTCGATCGTGTCGACTGCCAGCATGGAGCATGGTGCTTCCACTGGTGCGTGGGTGGGGGCTTCCTCTGAGTGGAGCCCCCGGGGCATGTACAACCCCGCCCTGACATGTGGCTTGCACGACAAGGCTAGACACTAGTGCCCGTCGGTCCTAAATAAACATTTTTAACCCCTTTTCGAGACGGCATTCGGAACCGTCGCCATGTGAGTGTGGGCGATAGGGGGGTCCTTCCCACATGACCCAGAAACCATTGGGGATATACCCTCCTGGCACATACACTCGGCAAAATGAGGCCGTGTGTGACTGGCGAGCACTCAAATACAGAAATACGTACAGTAGTGCTCAAAGAAATACAATTATACAAGCGAAATCATTTCCGGTCGTAAGTACATCCCACACAGTCAGTCACCACTAGTTTCCATTCGTATATACATCCCATACAGTCACTACAAGGAAAACGTTTGCGCAAGGTGGCGTAATGCAAACAGTTTTGAAGAGAATGTCGTGTGTGATTGTTCATAGATCCAACACGGTTTATTCCTATAAATTGTGTGTGTTGCCTGAGGTCATCGCCCATAGTGGTTTCTCATTAACCGTTTGCAATAGGAAAACCCAATTAGCAAGCTAATTGGCCAATTAGCGGGTTAATTGCCTTATTATTAATAATCCATTTACTAATCTAATTGACATTCATATTAAGCACATAATGTATTCCATTTCCATATTAAGGAAGCAGGAATTCATAATTGAAATACATTAGAGTACAATATGATATAGCTTTAGCACTCAGCTACCCCAGTACACAACTGCACCAGCAGCAAGTTTCACATGCAACATCTAGAACCTTTCGAAATTAGCATCATAGACAGTACATAGAGAGATGCATCTCATCTGTAAAAATGCTGAAGCGGAAGTCGAATATTGAGCCTTCATTCATGTTAAAGTTCTTTGCAACTTTAGGCCAGTGCCTGTGGATGATTGATCGTTCATCCTTCGACCTCTTCAGGAACACTTCAATATTGAACTGTGGGTGTTGTATGAAAACTTTCCTCGCCTCCAGGCGATAGAGGTGGTTTGAGAGGTAATCATCAGTGAAGCCTGAAAACAAGGATGTGCATAAATATCTTCTCTATATTGTAAATGGGGCAAATGAATACAAAAAGGCAAGGTATAATAGTTAGTACCATCTTGTAAACTTCAGTGCTTCCCATTGTTTCCCTGCAACACATATAAGGTAGTTAGTCATCAGGTTAAGTAAGGGTTCGCATGCTATCAGTAAAATATGTCGATGATAATAACACATTGCAGGTTCATCAGATTAATTCAAGCCACACGAAAAACCCATTTATCCAAACCAAGCATGATCAAGAACTAGGAAATATAGCACTTCTATATGTTTCTCATGTATTAAGTGCAGCCAAATTTGATTTATTCCTCACATGGTATACAATAAGAGAATGCGGCCAACGCAATTGAACATCGCATTGCAGAATTGAACCAAGCAGTTAACTAAACACCACAAGAACTGAACCAAACATTAACTGAGCACCACATTGCACAATATAACATACTCCTAATAGAAGATCAGACAGTTAACCAAACCAAGAATGCTTAACAACTTGGAAATATAGCAATTGTATTTGTATCTCATGTATTTCGTACAACCAAATTTGATTTATTCCTCCCATGGTATACAGTAAGGGAATGCAGCCACAACAATTGAACATCGCATTACAGAATTGAACCAAGCAGTTAACTAAACACCACAACAAATGAACCACATGTTAACTAAGCACCACATTGCACAATATAACATACTGCTAATAGAAGATCAGACAGTTAACCGAACCAAGCATGCTTAACAACTTGGAAATATACCAATTGTATTTGTTTCTCACGTATTTAGTACAACCAAATTCGATTTATTCCTCACATGGTATACAACAAGAGAATGCACACACATCAATTGAACATCGCATTACAGAATTGAACCAAGCAATTAGCTAAACACCACAACAAATGAACCAAACGTTAACTGAGCACCACATTGCACAATATAACATACTCCTAATAGAAGATCAGACAGTTAACCAAACCAAGCATGCTTACCAACTAGGAAATATAGCAATTGTATTTGTTTCTCACGTATTTAATACAACCAAATTCTATTTATTCCTCACATGGTATACAATAACAGAATGCAGCCACAACAATTGAACACCACATTGCAGAATTGAACCAAACAGTTAACGAAACACCACAACAAGTGAACCAAGCCGCAAAAAATGAATCAAGCAGTTAAGTAAACACCAATTGAATAATATAACATACTCCTAATAGAAAATCAGACAGTTAACCAAACCAAGCATGCTTAACAACTTGGAAATATTGCACCCTGAAGAATTGAACATCACATTTGCAGAATTGAACCAAGCAGTTAATTGAAGACCACATTGAACGACATAGAGAACATATACACTATAACAGAATATTGCATGGTGAAAGTAGATATCACAATTCACTAGAATTTGTTAAGGAAAGGCAGTAGCTAGCAAACTAAACATGGGTCCTTATAGTGAGCTAATAAGACAAGCTACTCCTCATTGTCAGAGATATCGATGAAAATTCGCTCCTTGGACATGGGTCCTTATATTGCCCTCGTTGTAGTGGTGAGTTGGCTCATCCACTCCGGGCACCAACCTTCTGGCTGTCGAGATGAGGTAAGCACGTGCATGCTGAGAAAGCACCTCGTAGTCTTCATCGAAGGCACCGACGGTGGCCTCGAGAAAATGCCACGAACTGTCATTTAAAGCAGCCAACCGCATCGTAGAGTCGGCGCAAGGCGTCAACGATGGCCTCAACGGTGAGGTGCTCCTCCAAGATCTGGGGGTCGGCACAAATGGGAGCCATCACGACCTCATCCGCGCGTGTGGACGCAATTTGCTTCTCCGCTGCCAAATGCTCCTTGAGGTAATGGCTATACTACATGCACCATGGCATAGGCCGACGCTTGTTTGGTGGAGGGCTTAGTGATTTGGGTGGAAGGTGTCGCGCTCACGCCGGTGGTCGGGGCATGTGGGATGTGGAAAGAGGAGGAGGATGGGGGTCGGGTGTGGATTACCTGCCTGGATAGGCGAGGCCGAGTAGCATGAAGCAGGGTCGCCGGCGAGGAGGCGGCGGCGCTGCAAGCAAGGAGTGAAGGTTTCAACTTGGAGAGGAAGGCGGAAAGAGGGGAAATGTGTCTTTTGGTAAGGGGGAGGGGGCGGGAGGTAGATATTTCTACGGAGGCCAAAAATTTGGAATCGCTTTAGACAAAAAAGCGGCGTGCAAAGTGTCATCAGACACGGTCCTTTATTCAGACACGGTCCGAAGATATTTTGTGCTGCATCTCACACGGTTGGTTATAATAAACTATGTGGGATCTACATGATTTTTGGTATTGATTTGAATTACATAATGGGGTCACAGCGGCCATGGACAGTGTTTGAATTGCTAGACCTTTTATCTGAAGTGATCATAAAAGAATTGGAATTATTCAGGGTTCGTTTGGACATTTTTATGCATTAAGTGAGTTTTCAATGCATTTATGTGCATAATTAAAATTTTAACTACATGTACATGCTCCAGTGCATATAAATTCGTTGAAAAATCAGATCTTTGTCCCTGGGTGCATGCTTAGGTCGCATGCAAGAAATGGGAATGAATTTCAAACACCATGGTACCGTTGATTGCCGGTGAAACGTTGAGATGCCTGGTTTTTAAATTCTAGTAAATCCAAAACTCGTCCAAAATTCATGAAACTTGGCATCCTATCATGGGGCAGCATCAACATGCCATGGTACAAATTTTGTCCCATTTGGGGCAAGTTTGGGTATATGCTTCTCACAAACCAGAGCTTCTCACAACAAGCATGATGGTTTTCGGTAGGGAAAGTCCCACCTTTGGGGACGAAACGGTATCCATTGCCTCTTATTTCTTTCAAGTTTTTTCTCGTGTCAACATAGAACAATAGGAGTGTTGTGTGAATTTTTGTGATTTTTCGTGGTTCGTTTGGACATTTTTATGCATTAACTGAGTTTTCAATGCATTTATGTGCATAATTCAAATTTGAACTACATGCACATGCTCCAGTGCATATAAATTGGTTGAAGAATCAAATCTTTGTCCTTGGGTGCATGCTTAGGTCCCATGCAAGAAATGGGAATGAATTTCAAACACCATGGCACCGTTGATTGCTGGCAAAACATTGAGATGTCTGGTTTTTTAATTCTAGTAAATTCAAAACTCATCTAAAATTCATGAAACTTGGCATGCTATCATGGAGCGGCATCAACATGCCATGGTACAAATTTTGCCCCATTTGGGGTAGGTTTGCGTATATGCTTCTCACAAACTGGAGCTTCTCACAACAAGCATGATGGTTATCGGTAGGGAACGTCCCACCTTTGGGGACGAAACGATATTCATTGCCTCTTATTGCTTTCAAGTTTTTTCTTGTGTCAACATAGAACAACATGAGTGTTGTGTGAATTTTTGTGATTTTTCGGGGTTCGTTTGGACATTTTTAAGCATTAACTAAGTTTTCAATGCATTTATGTGCATAATTCAAATTTGAACTACATATGCATGCTCTAGTGCAAATAAATTGGTTAAAAAATCAAATATGTGTCCTTGGGTGCTTGCTTAGGTCATGTGCAAGAAATGGGAATGAATTTCAAACACTAGGGCACCGTTGATTGCCAGCAAAACATTGAGATGCCTGGTTTTTAAATTCTAGTAAATCCAAAACTCGTCTAAAATTCATGAAACTTGGCATGCTATCATGGAAGGGCACCCGACATGTTTTGGTATTTTTTGTCTCCATTTTGAGAGAAGGCGCACTCAAATAATGACAGCCAACAAAGGCATTTTGAAAAAATACAGCTGGCACTTTAATATCTGAAACGTTTGTATAATTCAAACCATGTGTGTTCGGTTAACCATTCACGTGATGCCATGTGTCTTGGTTTTAATGGTTATAGGAGGTGTCGTGTGGACAGCTGCTTGACTGAACAGGAGGCGTGCGAGCGCGGCCAGTGCGCAAGCTCACCGGGAAGCGTACAAGCTATTCAATGCAGGATGTGTGCATCTCTTCAACGCAAACGGTTCAGATTATGGAATGCAGATTAAAGGCGTACTTTGCTGCTAAGCCAAGAGACACTGCGATTTGTCAAAATATGCAACTGAAAATCAATATCACAATCTATTTTTTGCAACTAAAATTCAGTAATTAAGCATAGATTTCATTCATACTAGAGATTAAGCAGTCGTTCTCACCGGGAAGCGAGACAACATTGGACCACCGCCCGCCTCGCTCCCACTGGCCTATATTAATTGCGCTGCCGAGCGGCCGCACCCCCCCATCCTCGCCACACACAAAATTCCTCTCTCTCCGCCCTCATCCTCGATGGCGCTCTAAGTCCTCTAAGCCGTCAGTTTACAAGGATGCCGCTGAAGGGCCCCATCGTAAGGAGTGGCGACGTCGGGGCTGCTGAAGCACCGGAGCATGGCGTGAATATGGAGGCAGAGGTTCCCGTCCCCACCGACAAGGTGGAGAACGAGGCTCCAACATGCGGAGGCGGGTCGAGAAAGAACTGCAAGAGACTCCAGCATGCCTAGACTTCATCAACAACGTCCCCAATGATATGTTGATAGTCATCATATCCCTCCTCCCAATCAGAAATCGGGCGAGGACAGCTGCCGTTTCCCGGTGTTGGCGCAGCCTATGGCTCCGCACCCCTGTCGACCTCCTCCACGCCCACAAGCTTTGCCATGCCTATCGCCATAGCTTGGATGCATTGTCCCAAATCCTCGGCAGTCACCATGGCCCAATCAAAGGCCTTGTCGCGGGTAAGTTCCGTTCCAATGGCAAGGAGCGAGCCAAGCATGACGAGTGCTTCCAATCCCGCGCCATAGATCAGCTCGAGAAGCTAAGTTACAATGATGGGCATATGAGCTTGCTACCAACGTCCACGCTCCGCTTCGCGCCCATGCTGCGCCTCGCCAAGTTCATGAACTGCCATCCCCCTTAATGACGCGCCCACTCTTTTTCTACCACGACTGAAGCACCTCGAGCTCATCGCCGTCCGCATCCCAAAGGATGACATGGAGTGCCTGCTCCGTACCTGTACTGCACTCGAGTACCTTGCACATCACCTCCAGGACTCTCCGCACTATTTATGTGTGTTGCTGGTGCTGCGACGAGAGATCAAAAAAGTTGGACCACAATATGATCATCCCTGACACACCTTCACATGAGAGATTAGTTGTAGTTGATCAACAAGGCCCAACAAGAATCAATGTCATTTCTGCGCCGAAAATGGAAGAGGTGGGCTACTCATCTGTCAAATACTACAACTTTCAGGTACAACAGCCGCTTTATATACCTCTCCTTCTTGATATCAATGTTATTTCTAGTTTGGACGATGTATGTCCGTTTGTCATCCAGCAAAGCTTCACCCAGACTCTAGGCACAGTGAAGGTCTTGGCACTAGAATCTATCTGCCCCAACCTGGACCAAGTTTTCAATTGCCTGAGATGCTTTCCGTGCCTGAAGAAGCTGTATATCGAGGTGATGTTCTTTTCCTATTAAATGTTAACCATAAGGGAGTTCAATTTTTTGCACCTTTTCCCAAGTTTACATTGACTATGTACTATGATTTCAAAAGGAATTTTGGAGGATTTTAGGACATACACCCCCACCCCATATTGGTTGCTTCATTCATATGGTTACAATTGTCCATAAGCATTTCTTCCTTGGATTCATCTGTACTAGTTTTCTTAGGGAATTTTTCATCCAATCCAACCTCCTGTGAAGAAGGCTACATGTTTCTAGATTGTAAACAAATTAATGCCCATGTTACTCATGACAGATCGAAGATGGCACGTGGGTGCATTTTACAAATCCTGCAAACCAAATGGGTGTGTAGCAGTGTTCAAACTGCTTGTAGGCACTAACACGTTCTCTTCTTTTGCAGTGCATATTAGGCCTGGTGGAAGATGTTGATAGTAACAATCACATCGAATCTCTGGATATGCATCTCTCAAATATTATTTTGAACTCCTACCTAGGGACCCCACTGGAGATTACACTCGCCATGTTCTTTCTTGCCAGAGCAAAGGTGCTGAGTATACTGAGGTTGAACACACATTTAATTAGTAAAGGTCAATGGTATGATTATTAGAGGAGGCTGGTACTGCGGAATGGAAGTGCCTCCAAAAATGCCAAACTTCATATTGGAAGAGCATATGGCAAAGCACTTGGAAGTTATTATGTCAAACCCATACATGACTTGTCAACGGCTGACCCCTTTCAGAAATTACATGGTTTGCAATGTTTTCATTTGGGCGTTGTAATCTTTGAATTTGAACCTTGCAATATTTATGGTATTTTTTATATTGAACCATTTTTGTTCTCTTGTCTCAACGCAAACAGTTCATCCGGGTGAACAGCATGTCGTACAACGCACACACCTTGATCTGGCTGACCGTTTCTTTTGTGTTGCCTAATCACAAACAGTTCATCCCAGTGAACTGTATGTTGTACATTGCACACACCTTGATCTAGATGACCATTTCTTTTGTGTTCCCTAATCACAAACAGTTCATCCGAGTGAACTGTATGTTGTACATCGCATGCGCCTTCATCAGGCTGCCCGTTTCTTTGTTCCGCCTCATTACAAACGGTTCATTGGACTGAACCGTATGCCCTGGATCGCACACACAACTAAAATTTGAACCGTGTTTGATGCATCCTCCATTAAAAATGGTTTGCACCTTTTTTGATGGTTTTTTACATCCCCGTTTGTGATTAATGCGTCGCACATAGTTTCGTGAAAGGGTCTCTGATCGTAGTGTCGCATTAGCAGCATCCTGAAGTAGTGAGAGGAGGTGTGTATGGGCACTCGTGAGCCAGCGCGGGACTCACGAGGCTCTACCTCAAGGCGGGTTGCGCCTGAATTTGATTCAGAACGCTTTGCGATAGTCATGTGAGATGGTTAGGCAACCTGGGCCGAATGAATCTCCTGAGGTTATCACATGAGAAGGGCAAACATCAACGACCCCAGGAGGTGATGTGAACGAGGCCAGCCCGCCAGACAGAGCTCAGTCGTTGGGTTTATCAACACTCCAGGGACAGACCCGAGCACAGATGTCGTGCCTAGTCTTCTCATGCGAAAGTCCTGAAGAAAGACAATCGACCCGTGATGAGGCACCGGTTCGCACGCCCTAGCGCATACGCCCGTGATTAGCTCATGTGAGAACGAGGCACCAAGGACCATGGGAGGTGAAGTGCACAGGAGCTGGCCCGCGAGCCAGAGCTCAGCCTCTTGGGTTTAGCAACGCTGTAGGGACGGACCCGAGCACAGACGCCATGCCTGTCCTTAATCCTGAGGCGGTCGTGGGTGGGTTTACAACGGCGTACGACGTTCATGGCAATGAATTACCGGATAGGCAGATGATAATTTTAAAGCAACTCATGGAAGGAGGTAAAGCTAGTTCTGATAGATGCGGAAAGCGATACATGCCACAGGGACGGACGCATGCGGCTTCGGGATAATGCAGCCTGAGGGGCGCCCCCAACTGAACAACCAGAAGATGCAAGAAAGATACATGATGCAGGGATAGAGCCACGCGATCTGGGGATGATATAGCCCAAGGGGTGCCCCCAACCGAACAAACCAAAGGATATCACCTGGCACCATTGCTGAAAAAGTGTTGGAGTAGCCGAAGACGCGTGCTGAAGGAGTTGCTCCTCAAGAGCCACCCAGGACCTGAGCCTCAGGAGGCTCTGAGGGCCCGGGGGGCTCGCGAGGATCCACCACCACCGCCGCCAGGATCGCATGGTGCCTAGCCTCTTGAGCCGCCAGGACGCTCCGCATGTGGCACTGATGCACGACAGCGCCGCCCAGCAAGCCGAAAGGCATGCGAACGTAGCTGTGAGGTGGGCCCTCACACCGGCCCACGCAAGGCAGCCCAAAGAGCCGCTGAGAGGCGACCCTATTGAGTCATGGGATGTTGACGCAGACATGCAGCTCGCTATCCTCACCGGGACCAGGAGCTGCGCCGGGTGGTGGGCGACGGTCGCCCCGTTTGGCTCTTTCCTCCTCAAGCTCCTCAGCTGCCTTGGTGATGAATTCCTGAGCGCTGGGTGCCTCTCGCCCCGTGCTTTCCTCATGGAAGCGAGCGTTGAAGCACGCATCTAGGTGGTGCCCGAGCACCTCCCTCATGACGCTGGCTAGGCCAGAGGCCCTCCAGTGCAGAGCCCCCGAGCCCAGCCTGAGGGGTGCGCCAGGCGCGCCATCCTATGCGAGAGGGGAGGTGCCCCGACTATGGGCGCTGGTCCAGAGGTGGTGCCACTCGACACCCCGCTCTCCTGAGGTTCTTGGCGGAGCACTTGCTTCTTCTTCTTGGGGATAACATCAGGAGGGTAGACAGCGCCCTCGTTGTGTGGGTCTTCAACCGCTGCAGCCTGGTAGGCGTGCTCAAGACATAACACCGCGTCCTTATCCTCACAGGCGATCGTGATGATGTCGCGGCTCACTAGCATCTTGAGGATGTTGTATCCATGGTGGGTGACTGCCATGAACTTGGCCAAGGCTGGGTAGCCGAGGATGGCATTGTACAGAAGGCGAATGTGAGAAACGTAGAAGTCAATGAGCTTAGTGCGGTAGTTGTCACAGGTGCCGAAGGTGATGGGGAGGCGAATCTGCCCTATCGGGTGCACTACTGCAGGATGCTGCTAACGCGACACTACGATCAGAGACCCTTCGACGAAACTGTGTGTGATGCCATAATCGCAAACGGTGGTGTAAAAAACCCGTCAAAAAGGTGCAAAACATTTGCGATGGAGGATGCATCAAACACGGTTCAGATTTTAGTTGCGTGTGTGATGCAGGGCATAGGTTCATCTCAATTAACTGTTTGCGATGAGGAGGAACAAAAGAAATAGGCAGCGAGATGAAGGTGTGTGCGATGTACAACATACAGTTCACTCGCGATGAACTGTTGGTGATTAGGCAACACAGTGGAAACGGTTAGCCAGATCAAAGGTGTGTGCAATATACGGCATGCGGTTCACTCGGATGAACTGTTTGCATTATGACATGAGTGCAAACTGCATTGCATTCACATCGTGCTGCGATATACGGCATGTTGTTCACTCGGATGAACTGTTTGCGTTAAGACATGAGTGCAAACTTCGTTGCATTCACATCATGCTGCCTCTTTTCCCGGTCCTCCCATTACTCCCCTCATGCATTCACACGATGCTAATTGAAGGAGGATTTATCATTGGCCGTTCAACATTTCGGGAACAGCTACCCTCTCCTTCGTGTGCATTAAAGTCATATCGGGAACTGCGCTGCTTGCTGTCAAATTGAATTGTAGTGCGCTGCCTGCTGCACGCCTGGCTCAACACGCCTCCTCGCCTCCATCTATGCTTAATTACTGAATTTTAGTTGTAAAAATTAGATACTGCTAGTGATTTTGAACTTCATATTTTGACAAATTACAGTGTTACAAGGTTGGCAAATGGCAATCTTACTAGATCAACAAATGTCAATCTTTCTAGTTTGATAAATGGCAACGTACCCAATATGACAGATGCAAATCACACCAAATTGTTTGTAAGTGGTTCACACGGGTCATCCAAAAGAACCATTTATGTTCAAGAGATGCACAAATCCTGTTCTCATTTTGCATACAGATGTTCTATCTGAAACCATCATGCTTGTTGTGAGAAGCTCTGGATTGTCAGAAGCATATACCCAAAGCTGCCCCAAATGGGACAAAAAAATTACCACGGCATTTTGATGCCTCTCCATGATAGAATGCCAAGTTTCATCAATTTCAGATGAGTTTTGGATTTATTAGAATTTAAAAACCAGGCATGTCAATGTTTGCAGCCGAGTGACGGTGGCAGGGTGTTCGACATTCATTCCCATTTCTTGCATGGGACCTAAGCATGCACCCATGGACAAAAGATTTGATTTTTCAACCAATTTATATGCACCGGAGCATGTGCATGTAGTTCAAATTGAATTATGCACATAAATGCATTGAAAACTCACTTAATGCATAAAAATGTCCAAACAAACCCCGAAAAATCACAAAAAAACACAACACTCCTGTTGTTCTATGTTGACATGATAAAACATTTGAAACCAATAAGAGGCAATGGATATCGTTTCGCCCCCAAGGTTGGGGCATTCCCTACCGAAACCATCATGCTTGTTGTGAGAAGCACTGGTTTGTGAAATGCATATACCCAAACCTACCCCAAATGGGACAAAAAATTTACCACGGCATGTAGATGCCTCCCCATGATAGCATGCCAAGTTTCATGAATTTCAGATGAGTTTTGGATTTACTAGAATTTAAAAACTAGGCATCTCAATGTTTGCGGCCGAGTGACGGTGGCAGGGTGTTTGACATTCATTCCCATTTCTTGCATGGGACCTAAGCATGCACCCAAGGACAAAGATTTGATTTTTCAACCAATTTATATGCACTGGAGCATGTTCATGTAGTTCAAATTTGAATTATGCACATAAATGCATTGAAAACTCACTTAATGCATAAAAATGTCCAAACTAAACCCGAAAAATCACCAAAAATAACACAAGACTCCTGTTGTTCTATGTTGACACGAGAAATATTTTGAAAGCAATAAGAGGCAATGGATATCATTTCGTCCCCAAAGGTGGGGCGTTCCCTACCGAAACCATCATGCTTGTTGTGAGAAGCTCTGGTGAGGGAGTCCTGGATTAGGGGGTCTCCGGACAGCCAGATTATATCCTTTGGCCGGACTGTTGGACTATGAAGATACAAGATTGAAGACTTCGTGTTGTGTCTAGATGGGACTCTACTTGGCGTGGAAGGCAAGCTAGGCAGTACGGATATGGATATATCCTCCTTTGTAACCGACCTTGTGTAATCCTAACCCTCTCCGATGTCTATATAAACCGGAGGGTTTTAGTCCATAGGACAGAACAATAACATACAATCATACCATAGGCTAGCTTCTAGGGTTTAGCCTCTCTGATCTCGTGGTAGATCTACTCTTGTACTACCCATATCATCAATATTAATCAAGCAGGACGTAGGGTTTTACCTCCATCAAGAGGGCCCGAACCTGGGTAAAACATTGTGTTCCCCGCCTCCTGTTACCATCTGCCTTAGACGCACAGTTCGGGACCCCCTACCCGAGATCCGCCGGTTTTGACACCGGCATCTGGTTTGTGAGAAGCATATACCCAAACCTTCCCCAAATGGGACAAAAAAATTACCATGGCATGTTGATGCCGCTCCATGATAGCATGCTAAGTTTCATGAATTTCAGAAGAGTTTTGGATTTAATAGAATTTAAAAACCAGGCATCTCAATGTTTTGCTGGCAATCAACGGTGGCAGGGTGTTTGAAATTCATTCCCATTTCTTGCATGGGACCTAAGCATGCACCCAAGGACAAAGATTTGATTTTTCAACCAATTTATATGCACTGGAGCATGTGCATGTAGTTCAAATTTGAATTACACACATAAATGCATTGAAAACTAACTTAATGCATACAAATGTCCAAACGAACCCCGAAAAATCACAAAAAATAACACAACACTCCTGTTGTTCTATGTTGACACGAGAAATTTTTTAAAAGCAACAAGAGGCAATGGATATCGTTTCGTCCCCAAAGGTGGGGAATTCCCTACCGAAACCATCATGCTTGTTGTGAGAAGCATACACCCAAACCTGCCCCAAATGGGACAAAAAAATTACCACGGCATGTTCATGCCACTCCATGATAGCATGCTAAGTTTCATCAATTTCAGACAAGTTTTGGATTTACTAGAATTTAAAAACCTAGCATCTCAATGTTTTGCTGGCAATCAATGGTGCCATGGTGTTTGAAATTCATTCCCATTTCTTGCATGGGACCAGAGCATGCACCCAAGGACACATATTTGATTTTTCAACCAATTTATATGCACTGCAGCATGTGCATCTAGTTCAAATTTGAATTATGCACATAAATCCATTGAAACCTCACTTAATGCATAAAAATGTCCAAACGAACCTCAAAAAATAAAAAAACACAACACTCCTGTTGTTCTATGTTGACACGAGAAAAAATTTGTAAGCAATAAGAGGCAATGGATATCGTTTCGCCCCTAAAGTTGGGGCGTTCCCTACCGAAACCATCATGCTTGTTGTGAGAAGCTCTGGTTTGTGAGAAGCATATACCCAAACCTGCCCCAAATGGGACAAAAAATTTACCACGCCGTGTTGATGCCGCTCCATGATTGCATGCCAAGGTTCATGAATTTCAGACGAGTTTTGGATTTACTAGAATTTAAAAACCATGCATCTCAATGTTTTGCCGGCAATCAACGATGCCCTGCTGTTTGAAATTCATTCCCATTTCTTGCATTCTACCTAGGCATGCACCCAAGGACACATATTTGATTTTTCAACCAATTTATATGCATTGTAGCATGTGCATGTAGTTCAAATTTGAATTATGCACGTAAATGAATTGAAAACTCACTTAATGCATAAAAATGTCCAAACGAACCCTGAATAATTCCAATTCTTTTATGATCACTGCAGATAAAAGGTCTAGCAATTCAAACACCGTCCATGGCCGTTGTGACCCCATTATGTAATTCAAATCAAAGCGAAAAATCAAGTAGATCCCACACGGTTTATTATAACCAACCGTGTGAGATGTAGCACAAAATATCTTTGAACATGTCCGAATAAGGGACCGTGTCTGATGGCGCTTTGCGCGCCAGTTTTTTGGCTGAAGCTATTCCAAATTTCCAGCTTCCGCGGAAATATCTACCTCCCCGCCTTCTCCCCCTTACCAAAATCCACATTTCCCCTATTTCAGCCTTCCTTTCCAAGTTGAAACCTTCACTCCTTGCTTGTAGCGCTGCCGCCTCCTCACCGCCGACCCTCCTTCATGCTGCTCAGCCTCGCCTATCTAGGAAGTTAATCCACACCCGGCCACCATCCTCCTCCTTCCACATCCCACATGCCCCGACCGCCAGTGTGAGCGTGACACCTTCCACCCAAATCACCGACCCCTCCACCAAATAAGTGCCAGCCTAAGCCATTGTGCACATGGTATAGCCAGGACCTCAAGGAGCATTTGGCAGCGGAGAAGCAAATCACGGCCGCACGCGTGAATGAGGTCATGATGGCTACCATTCGTGCCAACCCCCAGATCTTGGGGGAGCACCTCACCGTCGAGGCCACTATTGACGCCTCGCGCGTCGACGCCGCAACGCGGTTGGCTGCATTAATCGACAGTTCGTGGCATTTTCTCGAGGCCACCGTCGGTGCCTTCGACAAATACTACGAGGTGTTTTCTCAGCGTGCACATGCTTACCTAATCTCAAGAGCCAGCAGGTTGGTGCCCGGAGCAGCACAGGCAACTCACCACTAAACGAGGGCACCCACAATGCGGAGGCCTCACCCTCTTCCATGTCCAAGGATCTAATTGTCATCGATATCTCCAACAATGAGGAGTAGCTTGTCTTATTAGCTCACTATAAGGACCCATGTTCAGTTTGCTAGCTACTGCCTTTCCTTAACAAATTATAGTGAATTGTGCTATCTACTTTTGCCATGCAATCTTCTACTATAGCGTATATGTTCTATATGTTGTGCAATGTGGTTTTAAGTTAACTGCTTGGTTCAATTCTGCAAATGTGATGTTCAATTCTTCAGGGTGCAATATTTCCAAGTTTTTAAGCATGCTTGGTTTGGTTATGTAGCGACCAGACCTCAAACAGTCTAATCTCTGTGCTCCGGTGTCATCCCTGGATCGGTAATGCTGACACCACACAGTACTTAAAGGATTTATAATAGAGTAGAAATCACACACTTATTACATCGAGTGTCTCAATAGAGAACTTATTACAAAAAAATATGGCTTAAGGCCATCTAATAACGATAACAGCGGAAGGCTTGGAAGATAAGTGAGTCCATCAACTCCAACGGCATCACTGAGTATAGAACCACGACCTAAAACTCCTTAATCGTCATCTAAAATGTCTGCAACATTAACGTTGCAGCCCGAAATGGGTCAGTACATGGAATATGCTGGCAAAGTAACACACAAAGCATAATGGAATGAAATAGCTATTCTATATGCATACTTGGCTGGTGGAAGGCTGTATGGTTACAGTTTTGCGTAAAGCCAATTTTTCCCTACTGCAAAGGAATAAATTTATTTAACTATCATGGTGGTTGTTAAACATTGAGAATGGTTGACAGCATTCTCAATCCCCATTAAGCATCATCATTAAACAAACCCATCAAAATTAATTTTTATAGTAACATGTTGAGATTCACATGATAATCCAGGTACTAGATTCTCAAGATGTCCATAACCGGGGACACGGCTAACCATGATTAGTTTATACACTCTGCAGAGGTTTGCGTACTTTTCCCCACAAGTCTCGATCTCCTCCGTTGGATTTCTCGCACTACATGGTGTTTGAGAAACGGATGACTGAGACATAGTCTTTCAGAAGCGCTAGCACCTTACGATGGGTAGACCGTAGCACCTACATCCCCTACATCTGCTAGTCTACCACTGTAAGAGTTCGCACGACTTAGTCAACTATGCTAGAGCGCATAATAGCTTGTGGCTGCACACGGAAGTTTCTAGCATGAACAATCTCATGATCCCTTTGAGCCTGGGTGGCGGTCCGAAAAAAACAGGCAATCCTGGAATACCCAGGTACCTCAATCCACCCAGATGTGTGTTTAAGTTGCCACCTTAAATAAACCATTAATTAACAATCTCACATCTGTCATGGATACACTCACCCAATCCACGTCTACTAGCATAGCATGGCATAATAAGCAAACGTAGAAGTAACTCCCAAAGATTTGATAATAAACAGGTAATAGGTACTACCTCAAATACTTCCCAAACCCACAATTTTAATTAGATGCTAATCATGCAATGCGTGAGGATTGATCTAATATAATAAAACTGGGTAGTAGGAGGTATGATCAAAGTGTTACTTGCCTTGCTGATGATCCGCGAAACCTAGCGATTCGAAGTAGCAAGCGGCGCACTCCGGGTACTCTATCGCAAACAAACAAGCATACAATAAGTACTCAACTAATGCATAGGTAAAACTCAAATAAGAGATCTAACCAGAAAGTTCAACTTAAGAACTCCGGTTGGCAAAAATAATCAAATCAAACGAAGCAACGAAAGACAAACAGCAAAAGAAACAGGCTTCATTTACTATTCTGGATCTAAGGCAATTTTTACAGTGGCAAAAACTTTTTTGAGTTGGTTAAACGGAAAGAGAGTTTCGAGATGAAACTCCACGCGCTTGAATCACCTGATTCCGATAAACGAGCGAAAAGTTAGACTAAACGAGAATCGGATCAGAGATCGCGATCAGAAAAATCGCAGATTTAATCCGAGAAAAAGAAAAACGACGAACATTTGCTAAAACGAACGAACGGGCGAACGCTCACTATTTAAATAAACCGGAAAACTCGATCTATTTAAAGAAACCGAAACTAAAAAAACAAACAAAACCATCGGAAAAACCAAACGGTTTTTCGAAAAAAAAACGGAGGCGAAAAATACCTCCGGCAACTCCGGCGATGGCGGCTGCGGTGGTCCGACGGCGGAGTGGTGAGGCGGCGGCGGCGAGCGGTGGCGAGGCGAGGCGGCGGTGTGGGGCTGCGGCGGCGCGACAGCGGCGGCGGCGGGGTGCGGTGGCGGCAGCGGCTCGGGCCGGCTAGGTTTAGGGTTTGGTGGGGCGGCGGCTTGGGCTTCGGCCGGGGTGGGGGCGCGGCTTAAAAGAGGCCCGGACAGAAGAGTCCTGGTCGGTTACGGCCAAAAGTCGGTTCCGACGTTTTTTTTAAATAATTACGCTCGGAAAAAACAAAAGGACTACTAAACGGACTCCAAAAATCCCGAAATAAATTTTCCCCGGCTCCTAACATCAAGCCGCACAGGATGAACATTTATTTGGGGATTAAATGCAATTTTGAAAAACACGCATTTTTCCTAAATTCAAATAAAATAGCAAATAAACCAAATAAAATCTTAATTTTTTTTATTAAATCCTCAATATTTCTTTATTTTGGGAAAGTCATTTTATTCCCTCTCTCATAATTTTTATAATAGAAATAATTGAAGATAAAATAAATAAAATCAAATGATCCTATTTTCAAAATTTGAGACAACTCAAATATGAAAATAACGAAATCCCCAACTCTCTCCGAGGGTCCTTGAGTTGCCTGAAATTTCTAGGATCAACCAAAATGCAATAAATATGATATGCAATGATGATCTAGTGTATAACATTCCAAATTGAAAATTTGGGATGTTACAAACCTAACCCCCTTAAGATGAATCTCGCCCTCGAGATTCGGGTTGGCTAGAAAATAGGTGAGGGTGGTCCTTCAGAAAATCTTCCTCTCGTTCCCAGGTGGCTTCATCCTCCGTGTGGTGGCTCCACTAAACCTTGCAAAACTTGATAACCTTGCTGCGGGTGACTCGACTGGCATACTCTAGAATCTTAACTGGTTTCTCCTGATAGGTCAAATCACTATCCAACTGAATCACTTCCAGTGGTACCGTATCTCTCAGCGGTATGTCAGCCATCTCTACGTGGCACTTCTTCAACTGGGATACATGGAACACGTCATGAACTCCTGACAATCCTTCTGGCAATTCCAACTTATAGGCAACTTCTCCCATACGCTCCAAAACTTTGTATGGGCCTATAAAACGTGGCACTAACTTTCCCTTAACTCCAAAACGCTTAACTCCTCGAAGTGGTGATACTCGAAGATAAACTCGGTCTCCGACTTTGTAAACTGTCTCCTTGCGTTTAGAATCTGCATAACTCTTCTGCCTGGATTGAGCTACCTTCAGCCTGTCGCGAATTAATTTCACTTTCTGTTCAGACTCCTTTATCAGATCCGGTCCAAACAACTGGCGATCTCCAACTTCATCCCAGGACAATGGGGTCCTGCACCTCCTTCCGTACAAGGCTTCGAAATGGGCCATTTTCAAACTGAATTGATAGCTGTTGTTGTAAGAGAACTCTGCATACGACAAATTCTCATCCCAACTAGATCCGTAATCTAGCGCACAAGCTCTTAGCACATCCTCCAAAATCTGATTGACTCTCTCAGTCTGTCCATCTGTCTGCGGAGGAAAAGCTATGCTAAACTCCAGTCTAGTTCCAAAAGTCTCATGCAACTGATTCCAGAACTTTGAGGTAAACTGGGTTCCTCTATCTGATACAATGCTCCTTGGAACTCCATGCAGACATACGATTCTGGTCATGTATATCTTTGCCAACTTTGCACTGGTATAGGTAGTCTTCACTGGAATGAAATGAGCTACCTTTGTCAAACGATCGACTACAACCCATATCGAGTCATAGCCTGAACGTGTTCTGGGAAATCCTGTAATAAAATCCATGCCTAGCTTATCCCACTTCCATTCGATATCGGCAATGGTTGTAGCAATCCTGCTGGCTTCTGATGCTCTGCCTTCACTCTGTGACATACATCACAAACTGCTACATACTCCGCAATATCCTTCTTCATTCCGGTCCACCGGAAAATATCCTTCAAATCCAAATACATCTTGGTATTTCCTGGGTGAATCGAATATGGTGAATCATGGGCCTCTTGTAAAATTAACTTCCTGATCTCCAGATCATTTGGCACATAAACACGGTCTTCAAACCATAGGGTGTCGTGCTCATCCTCACGAAATCCCTTAGCTTTTCCTTTGCTCATTTTCTCCTTAATAGAAGAAATCTCCTTGTCATTCCTTTGAGCTTCTCTGATCTTATCCATCAAAGTAGACTGAATCTCCAATGCTGCTACATAGCCTCTCGGGATTATTTCCAAACATAGCTCTCGAAGATTTTCGGCTAACTCCCTTGGTAAATCTCCCATCATTAGGGTGTTGACATGGCTCTTACGGCTTAATGCGTTAGCTACTATGTTAGCCTTTCCAGGGTGATAATGCAATCTCATATCATAATCCTTGATGAGCTCCAACCATCTCCTTTGTCTGAGGTTCAGCTCCTTCTGTGTGAAAATATACTTCAAGCTCTTATGATCCGTGTACACCTCGCAATGGTTTCCAATCAGAAAATGTCTCCAAGTCTTCAATGCATGCACTACGGCTGCTAACTCCAAATCATGCGTAGCATAATTGAACTCATGGGGCTTAATCTGTCATGAGGCATATGAAACAACTCTTCCTTCCTGCATAAGCAGTGCTCCAAGTCCTCGACGTGAAGTGTCACAATACACCTCATAATCCTTGGTCTGATCAGGTAAAATCAACGCTGGTGAGGTAACCAAACATTTCTTCAACTCCTGAAGACTAGCCTCACATTCCTTAGTCCATATGAACTTGGTATCCTTCTTCAACAACTCCGTCATAGGCTTCGCAAGCTTTGAGAAATTCTCAATAAACCTCCGGTAGTATCCTGCGAGTCCAAGAAAACTCCGGATCTCTCCAACTGTGGTTGGCGCTTCCCACTTGGTCATGGTATCAACTTTAGTGGGATCTACTGCTATACCTTCTCCAGATATAACGTGTCCGAGAAACCCAACTTCTTTCAACCAAAACTCACATTTGCTAAACTTGGCATATACCTGATGTTCTCTGAGCTTTCCAAGAACCAAACGCAAATGCTCCTTATGCTCCTCTTCATTCTTCGAGTAAACCAGGATATCATCAATGAACACTACGACGAACTTATCCAAGAACTCCATAAACACTTTGTTCATCATGTTCATAAAATATGCAGGTGCGCTAGTAAGACCAAATGACATAACGGTATACTCGTACAGCCCATACCTGGTGGTAAAAGCCGTCTTAGGTATATCCTGTTCTCGAATCTTCAACTTGTGGTATCCTGATCGTAGATCGATCTTGGAAATTACCTTAGCTCCTTGCAATCGATCAAACAGATCATTGATCATCGGTAGTGGATACTTGTTCTTGATGGTTACTTCATTCAATCCTCGATAATCAACAACCATCCTTAAAGATCCATCCTTCTTTTCTACTAGAAGTACCGGCGATCCCCAAGGCGATGAACTTGGGCGAATATATCCTTTATCCAGTAACTCCTTAATCTGTTTCTTGATTTCCACCAAATCCTTTGCGGGCATCCTATATGGTCTCTTTGATATTGGCCCTGTGACTGGCAAAAGCTCAATCAAAAACTCAATATCTCTATCTGGTGGCATGCCTGGCAACTCTTCTGGAAATACATCGGGGAAATCCTTCACTACTGGTACTTCCTCCTGCACAACTCCTATTTAAACAATTTACTTCAGTCCTCTTCGGCACATGCCGGGATACATACTTGATCCTTCTCCCTTCTGGGGTGGTAAGAAAGATCGACTTACTGGCACATTCAATATTCCCTTCATACTTTAACAACCAATCCATGCCTAATATCATATCCAATCCTTGAGATTCCAACACTATTAGGTCTGATGGAAATACGTAGTTACCAATCCTTAATGGTAACCGATCACACCATAGACTAGCCATATATTCTGCTCCAGGCGAGGTTACTAACATGGGTGACCTAAGGGCTTGGGTTGGCAGTTTATACTTATCCACAAATCCCCTTGATATGTATGAATGCGATGCACCAGTATCGAAAAGAACGACTGCAGTAAATGACTTAACCAAAAACTTACCGATTACTGCATCCGGCTGCTCTTCAACCTCCTCCACATTAACGTGGTTCACCTGTCCCCTGTTGAAAGGGTTCGGATTCTTCCCAGAGCTTCCATTGCCATTTCCATTCTGTGATTCAGGACATTCGTTGGCATAATGTCCGGTCTTCTGGCACTTAAAGCAAGTGACTTGGCTCAGGTCTTTCTTGGCTGGGGTCGATGGGTTGGTGCGGTTCTGGCCGTTGCCTCCTCCATTCCCATTACCAGTCTTGAGGACATTGTGATGGTGCGAGCTACCTCCTCCATGGGTATGCTAGAAATGTCCTCCCGGTCCAGGGGTAAAACGTGGCTTCTGCTGAGCTCCAGAATTGTACTTTCCTTGTACATACTCCCTCTTGCGATTCTCAATTTGCTGTTGCTTCTCTTCAATCATGAGAGCACGATCTACCAACTCCTGGTAGTTGTTGAAGGTTGCTACCATCAACTGCATGCTCAACTCATCATTCAGTCCTTCCAGAAACTTCTCCTGCTTTGCTGCATCCGTAGCAACGTCATCTGGGGCATAACGTGCTAATTTACTAAAGTCCTCCACATACTGGCCAACTGTCCGTCCACATTGGCGCAAGTTGTGAAACTCTCGCTTCTTCATGGCCATAGCTCCTGCTGAAACATGGGCAGTTCGAAAAGCCTGCTGAAACTGGTCCCACATGACAGTGTCGACAGGGAAATTGGCTGTGAAATTCTCCCACCATGATGTTGCTGGTCCTTCAAGCTGATGTGTGGCAAACTTCACCTTTTCTACATCCATGCATCCTGCTGTGGTCAACTCTCTAGCTGTCTTGCGGAGCCAATCATCTTCTACTATCGGCTCAGTGCTACTGGAAAACACCAGCGGATTCAGCCTAAGAAAACAGGCTAAGTGATCAACAGGTGGTGGTGGTGGTGGGTTGTTGATGTTGTTCCCTTGATTCTAATTCTGGACTAGTAACTGCATCAATATGTTCTGCTGCTAGATCAACTGGGTGAGCTTCGGTGGGAAGGTAAATCCGGGGTCACGTCTCGGAGGCATCTGAGGGTTTAGAAAAGATGAGATTTAAGAATAGAGGGGTTCTAAAGATAAAACACTACCCATATGCACATGAGGCAAAAGCAAACAATTCACTTCATTCACTCAATCGAACAAGGGCATACAATCGATCTAACTATCGCAAAAGTGCTCAGACTATAATATTTACATGGTGGACTACTACTACTGATGAGGTGGTCTACTAGAAATATTCTTCGGTTGCAGACTCCATGATATCTGCTCCAGCTTCATCAACGTAGTCATCATCGCTATCATCCGGATCCGAGTCGGTGTCGTTGATGATGATGTAGTCTTCTAGGCGAATCTCCTTGGGTTCTTAGTCTTCTTCTACCGGTGTAGGGCCTCTCATAAATATTCCGATCTTCTTGATCAGATCGTCATTCTTCTCTACTAATACTTCAATTTCTTCTTCATAATCTTCACGTGTAGCCTTGAGTTCTTCCTCCAGTTCCTTGATCCTTGTCTTTGCCTTCTTCAGGTCTATCATGTCGGCGCACATCTGGTTCTCCTGACGTCGAATGTGCTGGTTTAACTCCTGGATAAAAGCTGCGACTGATCTATCCTTTCTGGTGCTGATCATCTCCCAGTGCTCATCTCAGCGCCCACAAATCTGGTAGATAGTATCCTTGAGATCATTGTGGTAGACTTCTCCAATGCGTCCCATGGCAATGTGAGCTGCCATGCTCTTTCCTGGACTACAAGTTGGTGCATCAAAAGAAAACTCTATGGGCTCAGCGACTGGCATGGACGTCCTTCCTGGAACTTGAACTTGAATCATCCAATGCTCTTCTTCAGGTAAAGTGGCGTTGTAGGTGCCGGTGAAGCTTGGTACTCCTATGTTCAGGTAGCTAGTGACTTCCTTCAAATGATGTTCAAAAGGTGTATCTTCATCCGGTTGAGTGAACTTGTTCCTTGCATCCGCCATCCTAAAAGAGTAGAAAAGATGAGAAGTCAGAAAGAGAAGAGAGTGGGTAGTGATCTAGGTCTTTAGCTTAGTGGTCGTGTCCTACAGTCAGCGTGTGCTCTGATACCATCTTGTAGAGACCAGACCTCAAACAGTCCAATCTCTGTGCTCCAGTGTCATCCCTGGATCAGTAATGCTGACACCACACAGTACTTGAAGGATTTATAACAGAGTAGCAATCACACACTTATTACACCGAGTGTCTCAGTAGAGAACTTATTACAAAAAAAATATGGCTTAAGGCCATCTAATAACGATAACAGCGGAAGGCTTGGAAGATAAGTGAGTCCATCAACTCCAACGGCATCACTGAGTATAGAACCACGACCTAAAACTCCTTAATCATCGTCTAAAAAGTCTGCAACATTAATGTTGCAGCCGGAAACGGGTCAGCACATGGAATATGCTGGCAAAGTAACACATAGAGCATAATGGAATGAAACATCTATTCTATATGCATATTTGGCTGGTGGAAGGCTCTATGGTTACAGTTTTGCGTAAACCAAATTTTTCCCTACTTCAACGGAATAAATTTGTTTAGCTATCATGGTGGTTGTTAAACATTGAGAATGGTTGACAGCATTCTCAATCCCAATTAAGCATCATCATTAAACAAACCCATCAAAATTAATTTTTATAGTAACATGTTCAGATTCACATGATAATCTAGGTACTAGATACTCAAGATGTCCATAACCGGGGACACGGCTAACCATGATTAGTTTATACACTCTACAGAGGTTTGCGTACTTTTCCCCACAAGTCTCGATCTCCTCCGTTGGATTTCTCGCACTACATGGTGTTTGAGAAACGGATGACCGAGACATAGTCTTTCAGAAGCGCTAGCAACTTATGATGGGTAGACCATACCACCTACATCCCCTACATCTGCTAGTCTACCACTGTAAGAGTTCGCACGACTTAGTCAACTATGCTAGAGCCCATAATAGCTTGTGGCTGCACACGGAAGTTTCTAGCATGAACAATCTCATGATCCCTTTGAGCCTGGGTGGCGGTCTGAAAAAAAATAGGCAATCCTGGAATACCCAGGTACCTCAATCCACCCAGATGTGTGTTTAAGTTGCCACCTTAAATAAACCATTAATTAACAATCTCACATATGTCATGGATACACTCACCCAATCCACGTCTACTAGCATAGCATGGCATAATAAGCAAACGTAGAAGTAACTCCCAAAGGTTTGATAATAAACAGGTAATAGGTACTACCTCAACTACTTCCCAAACCCACAATTTTAATTAGATGCTAATCATGCAATTTGTGAGGATTGATTTAATGCAATAAAACTAGATGGTAGGAGGTATGATCAAAGTGTTACTTGCCTTGCTGATGATCCGCGAAACCTAGCGATTAGAAGTAGAGAGCGGCGCACTCCGGGTACTCTATCGCAAACAAACAAGCATACAATAAGTACTCAACTAATGCACGGGTAAAACTCAAATAAGAGATCTAACCAGAAAGTTCAACTTAACAACTCTGGTTGGCAAAAAGAATCAAATCGAACGAAGCAACGAAAGACAAACAGCAAAAGAAACAGGTTTCGTGTACTATTCTGGATCTAAGGCAATTTTTACAGTGGCAAAAACTTGTTTGAGTTGGTTAAACGGAAGGAGAGTTTCGAGACGAAACTCCAGGCGCTTGAATCGCCTGATTCCGATAAACGAGCGAAAAGTTAGACTAAAATGAAAATCGGATCAGAGATCACGATCAGAGAAATCGTGGATTTAATCCGAGAAAAAGAAAACGATGAACGTTCGTTAAAACGAACGAACGGGCCAACGCTCACTATTTAAATAAACCGGAAAAACCGATCTATTTAAAAAAACCAAAACTAAAAAAACGAACAAAATCGTCGGAAAAACCAAATGGTTTTCCGAAAAAAAAACAGGAGGCAAAAAATACCTCCGGCAACTCTGGCGACGGCGGCGGCGGTGGTCCGACGGCGGGGCGGCAAGGCGGCGGCGGCTAGGGTTAGGGTTTTGTAGGGCGGCGGCTTGGGCTTCGGCCGGGGTGGGGGCGCGGCTTAAAAGAGGCCCGGCCAGGAGAGTCCGGGTCGGTTATGGCCCAAAGTCGATTCGGACGTTTTTTTTAATAATTACGCTCGGAATAAAAACAAAAGGACTACTAAACGGACTCCAAAAATCCCGAAATAAATTTTCTCCGGCTTCTAAAATCAAGCCGCACATGATGAACATTTATTTGGGCCTAAATGCAATTTTGAAAAACACGCATTTTACCTATGTTCAAATAAAATAGCAAATAAACCAAATAAAATCTTATTTGATTTTTTTATTAAATTCTCAATATTTCTTTATTTTGGGAAGTCATTTTATTCCCTCTCTCATAATTTTTATAATAGAAATAATTGAAGATAAAATAAATAAAATCAAATGATCCTATTTTCAAAATTAGAGACAACTCAAATATGAAAATAACGAAATCCCCAACTCTCTCCGAGGGTCCTTGAGTTGCGTGAAATTTCTAGGATCAACCAAAATGCAATAAATATGATATGCAATGATGATCTAGTGTATAACATTCCAAATTGAAAGTTTGGGATGTTACAGGTTAACTGTCTGATCTTCTATTAGGAGTATGTTATATTGTGCAATATGGTTCTCAGTTAACATTTGGTTCATTTGTTGTGGTGTTTAGTTAACTGCTTGGGTCAATTCTGCAATGCGATGTTCAATTGATGTGGCTGCATTCTGTTATTGTATACCATGTGAGGAATAAATTGAATTTGGCTATACTAAATACATGAGAAACAAATACAATTTCTATATTTCCAAGTTGTTAAGCATGCTTGGTTTGGTTAACTGTCTGATCTTCTATTAGGAGTATGTTATATTGTGCAATGTGGTGCTCAGTTAACGTTTGGTTCATTTGTTGTGGTATTTAGTTAACTGCTCGGTTCAATTCTGCAATGCGATGTTCAGTTATTGTGGATGCATTCTGTTATTGTATACCATGTCAGGAATAAATCGAATTTGGCTGCACTTAATACATGAGAAACTTATACAAGTGCTATATTTGCTAGTTCTTAATCATGCTTGGTTTGGATAAATAGGTTTTCCATGTGGCTTGAATTAATATGATGAATCTGCAATGTGCTTATTTTTCATCAGCATATTTTACTGATGGCATGCGAACCCTTACTTAACCTGATGAATAACTACCTTATATATGTTGCAGGTAAACAATGGGAAGCACTGAGGTTTACAAGATGGTACTAACTATTAAACTTTGGCTTTTTTATTCCTTTGCCCTGTTTCCAATATAGAGAAGATATTTATGCACATCCTTGTTTTCTATGTTCACTGATGATTACCTCTCAAACCACCTCTTTGGTCAGGAAGCGAGGGAAGTTTTCATACAACACCCACGGTTCAATATTGAAGTGTTCCTGAAGAGGTCGATGGATGGACGGTCAATCATCCATAGGCACTGGCCTATAGTTGCAAAGACCTTCAACATGAATGAAGGCTCAAAATTCACATTCCGCTTCAGCAGTTTTCCAGATGAGATGCATCTCTCTATGTACTGTCTATGATGCTAATTTCGAAAGGTTCTAGATGTTGCATGTGAAACTTGCTGCTGGAGCAGTTGTGTAATGGGGTAGCTGAGTGTTGAAGCTATATCATGTTGTACTCCGATGTATTTCAATTATGAAATCCTGCTTCCTTAATATGGAAATGGAATATATTATGGGCTTAATATCAATGTCAATTAGATTAGTAAATGCATTATTAATAATAGGGCAATTAGCCCGCTAATTGGCCAATTAGCTTGCTAATTGGGTTTTCCTATTGCAAACGGTTAATGAGAAAACACCGTGGCCGATGACCTTGGGAAACGCACACAGTTTCTAGGAACAAACCGTGTTGGATCAGTGAACAATCACACACGACATTGTCTTCAAAACTGTTTGCGTTACACCACCTTGCGCAAACGTTTTCCTTGTAGTGACTGTGTGGGATGTATATATGAACGGAAACGTTTATTGGTGACTGACTATGTGGGATGTACTTATGACCGGAAATGATTTCGCCTGTATAATTATATTTTTTTAGCACTACTGTACGTATTTCTGTATTTGAGTGCTCGTCGGTCGCACACGACCTCATTTTGCCGAGCATGTGTGCAAGGAGGGCATATCCCCAACGGTTTCTGGGTCATGTGGGAAGGACCCCCATATCACCCACACTCACTTGGCGACAGTTCAGAATGCTGTCGCAGAAAGGGGTTAAAAACCGTCTGTTTAGGACCGATGCGTACGGGTGGTGGTGGAGCCGTGGGTCACTCCTAAGAAGGGCTTGGTGGGATGCCGTTGGTCATAGGGCACCTGGAGTCGGTCGAACGTCTCAATGGAAATAACGTCGAGCCAGACACCCCCATCGATGAGAGTCTTGGTGATGAGGACATTGCTGATGGTTGGCAAGCAGAGCATCGGGAGAGCACTGGTAGTTGCCGCGCACTTGAGATGGTCACACGAGATGAAGATGATGGTGCACTTGGACCACCAGAGTGGACGCGTAGCCTCGAGCCTGGGGAGAGCCGCGTTCACCTCAGGAGCAAACTGCTTGAAGATGCGATGAGAGGCAGGGGCCTGAGCGCCGCCTAGGATGCAAGCGACAGCACGAGGCTCCTGGAAGCCCCCAGCCCCCTCATCTTGACGATGGTCGCCGTTCCTTCTTGGTGGCGGTGGCAGCGAAGGAAGCCCAGCGTTGCCCTGATGATGGTCCTCACGAGGCTGGTCTCTCTAGGGGACCTCGCGAGGCTGGCCCTGCCAACGGTCTTCGCGAGGCTGATCGCGACACTCTTGGCGAGGGTCACGGCCATCCCAGCGTCCTCCACTTCGCCCGCCCATGACCGCAGCCTCGATCGTTGCGCTCGGGCAACGACCACGGTGCCCATCGCAAATGGCCCAGAGCTCCTCACACTCATTGGTGTTGTGGCTCTGCATGTTGTGGAAGACGCAGAACAGGTGGCTGCCCTTGGATGACTCTGGGTGGTCGCAGCCGTGCTTCATCTCCGGTTCGGCCGCAAGCACGGCTGCTCCCATGCGCTTCACATCCTTGGCTTTGGCTTTCTTCTCTTCTGGGTCAGCTTCAGGGAGCTCGAGGAGGGAGAGGCATCCCTCCTCAACTATCGCACACTTGGTTGCCATGTTGAACATCTCTAGAGTCGTGCACAAGTCCTCATGTATGGTGAACTCCTCCTTCATCTTGGCGTCTTGGATGCCATCAGTGAATGCGGAGATGATGGCCTCATCCGACACCTTGGGGATCTTGAGACGAACACTATTGAAGCGCTGGATGTACTTATACAGGGTCTCCCCTAGCTGTTGCTTGATGCGCCATAGGTCACCCGCAGTCGGTGGGCGGTTGCGAGTGCCTGGAAGTTGGTGACGAAACGCTCGCGCATCTCATCCCAGGACGAGATCGATCCCGCTGGCTGGTTCAAGAGCCATGAGCGCGCACCATCCTTGAGGGCCATGGGAAACCAGTTCACCATAACCTTCTCATCACCATTGGTCGCCTCGATGCTCAGCTCGTAAAGCCACGGGAAATCAGCAGGGTCGGGGGTGCCATCGTAGTGCGGAGGCAGGTCGAGCTTGAACTTCCCAGCTAGACGACCCTACGCAGCTTCGGAGTGAAGGTGCGGCAACCCGCTGTGGTCACAGGAGCCTGTCGTGGAGGTGGAGCCTGATCTTGGCACTCGCGTGCCACCGTCACAAGCGGCGCGTGGTGCTGGGAGTGCACGGGCATCTTCTTGCAGCCGCTGGACCACCTTGCAGCTTTCTTCGTCACGCGTCGACGCCCTGTGTGGCGGGTCACGCTGCCGGACTTCACGCCTTGGCCTGACAATGGCGTCTTGATGGGGAGGTGGAGTAGGTGCTTCGTGGGCGACGTCACCTGCAGGATGCAGCTGGCGAGGCAGCGAGAGAAACGGTGCAGGAGACCCCCTAGCAGCGCTAACAAGCTCGGCAATGTGGTCCAGCCAGTCCTCGTAGAGGTTGTCGACGGGGCAATAGCATAGGAGCTCGTGCTCCATTAGCAGTGCAGCCTGCGTGTCCGCCGGCCCGCGATGAGCATGGGACGACGAACCAGCCAGAGTCAGCGACGAGGTGGCAGTGCGTCTGTCACGTCGCACGGAGGGGTGCAACGACAAAGCTTGCTACTCGTGCCCCGCCAGGCCAGTAGCGGCGTTGGCTGCAGGCGATGGGGAACGACGGGGAGGCCCGCCAGCAGGCGCCATCTGGGCAACGCGAGCGGTGAGGGCATCCTGATGCTCAGCACGAGTGCGACGGGCGTCAGCCATGGAAGCGGTGGAGCTGTGGCGGGTCGACCGGCGAAAGAGAGGCTCGAATGCACCCCTACCTGATGTGCCAAATGTTGGATTTCAGGTTCCGCAAACCCTTGAGAGGTGCAAACTCTAGGGTGCGTGCAAAGAACTCGTCCTCCCCAGTCTACCAACTTGCTAATCTCATGGCCTAGCACGACGAACCGAATGGAAGGGATACACGGCAATTTACCTAGGTTCGGGCCACCTTGCGGTGTAAAACTCTACTCTTGCTTTGTGGTGGATTGGCCTCGATGGGCTGAGTATGATCTATTACAGTGGAGAACAACCTCAAGAGGAGGGGTGTTCTTGGGCTCGAGTGAGCTAGTGAGCTAATCAGGGTCGAACCCCTCCCCCTCTATGGTGGTGGCTAGGTCCTATTTATAATGGCATTGGTCCTCTTACCAAATGAAGGCGGGAGGGGATCCCACAACTATAAAATTTGAAGGGAGACAACTAGTACATGCCATCCTGTCAAAAGTGGTCTTCGCCTGCGAAAGCCTCTGGTCGTGATGCCCTAGTGGGCTCGATGATGACCTCCATCCTGCCATCCTGGCGGTCTTGGTCTTGTTGCCCCGGAATGGAAACCTTTGGCTGATTCCTAAGGATTCCACGCATGCGCCTGCCTCCTTAACACCAAAGAGGAAATTGGTACACTGCGCCCGCTGGCGCCCGCCTGGCCTTGGTCGTCATGGCTCACGTAATCCAAACCTCGCGAGGTGAGGCTTGCATAGGAATCTCCGCTCCTCGGGAGCTAACCTGGGGAGGCTACTTCTTGTTGAGGTCTTGGTGTCGTCTGCCTCGCGAGGCTTGGCCCCCCACGGGGGTCTCGATTTGTTTGCTGCTGAAGGTGGGCCGTACCAGGCCGTTGATGGATCCACGCCATGGGCTGCATGCAGGCAAGTCTGGGTACCCCCGTTCAAAAAACGCCGATAGAATTCAACAAAATTTATGGCATAAAAACGTTCGATGATGGGCATGATTGCAATATTGCAATTTTAAATTATTTGAATATGCATGATGTTAGTGATGATTGTAGTAGTCATGATAATATGACTCCTATAAGAATGTCAATTTTTGCAGAGTGAATTGGGAGTGCATTTGCACACCAAAAAGGGAGGATAGATTTTGTAAGAAGCATAAATATTTAGAAATGAAAATGTTGCAAGAGAGGCTAGATGATTGTGCTGAAAGATTAATTTTTTTTGCCATCCTTGTGAACATTGCAATGAACATGGTCATTTAAATTGCCAATGCAAATTGTTTCATGATCAAATCGTGTCCAAAAATTGCGATAACTTGATTACCCTTGAGAATCACAAAGAGCTTAGTCTTGTTTTGGGGTATGAAGAAATGAATCATATAACTGAGGGTATTCCAAAATTTAATCTAGAGAGATTTCTTGATTTTTATCTAGAGGAAATTTATATGTTTTTTATGGTAAATTGCATTGAGAATCCTTATATTGCGAATTATCTAAAGATGAGAAAACAAATAGAATATGAAGAGAGTAGTAATGAAAGGGAAAATATTTCCCAATACCCTCCTAGTGTTTATTATGATGAATCAGGTAACGAGGAGGAGCTTCATATCCCATCAATCTATTCAACAAGAAGCTCAAAAAAATTGATTAAACCCATATGTGAGGTGGTGAAGAAGAAGAAAAGAAGAAATAATAGAGGTAAAAATGTATCTCTCCCAAATAATGTTGCTCCTAATATTGTTGTGCCTCATGAAAATGAGTCAAAAATAATTGTGGATGATGACGCACTTTAGGATGATTTTCTTATGCCTGTTGCTTGTTGTGCGAATTATGATTGGGAAGATAATGATACTTCTTATAATCTTGGAAATCTTTTTGGCAGCAACTTGGGAAATTATGGTGATAGCAATTGCTATACCGTTGGTGCTATTCATACTATTAATGATGAGAGTGATTATGCTTATGATATGCCAAGCCACAAGCTTGGGGATGCTATGCTTAATAAGAATGGCACGTTTGAGAATTTATTTAATGCAATTAATGTTTGTACCAAGCTTGGAGTAGCTATGTTTAACGAAGATGATATTTTTAGTCCCCCTACTTTGAACGATCAAATTTGCTATGAGGATTGCATTCCTCCTATCTATGATGAGAACAAAGTTGCTACTTATGATTATTATTGTGATGATACTTATGTTATAAAAAGTAGTGATGATTACATTTATAAAACTTGTCATAGTTATGATTACCTTTTTTCTGAACATTACTCTTTTAATTTGGAAACAATTTATAGCATTCGAATTTCATATGATACTCCCACCAATGAGAATGAGAAGAAAATTTTCTTATGTGGAGAGTAATAAAATTTATATTCTTGTGGATCATGAAAAGAGTGCTTTGTGTGATAGTAATATTGATGAACCCATTCATGATGCTACTGAAAATTATTATTAGAGAGGAACTTGTCACTCATGATTCTCTTGTTATGTTTCAATTCTTATCGTTTATGCGAGCATCATTGAAATCATCATGCCTAGCTAAAAGGCATTAAAGAAAAGCGCTTGTTGGGAGACAACCAAATACTTTTACCTACTGTTTTTGTGTGTTCACATAATTAGGCTACTGTGGTAATCATGTTTTATTGCTTTCGTTTAAATAAAGTGCCAAGTAAGACCTTTGGGATGGTCGATGGTGATAGTTGATTTGATCTTGCTGAAAAACAGAAACTTTTGCGCTCAGGAATATAATTCTCATTTTTAACAAAAGCATGATAAAATGCTGATTCTTTTTGCACAAGATTAATAGACAAATTACCCAGGTTGTCCTAATGTTTCAGAATTTGGGAGTAGCGGAAGTATGGTTGGAGTAAAGATTACTACAGACTGTTCTGTTTTTGACAGATTCTCTTCTCAATGCATAGTTTGTTTGTTTTCTAGTTTCTATGGCTTATATTGCTCAATATAAATTGTGGAAATGATATGCTACAGTAGGAATGGTGTCGAAACAATTATGAATCTTTTCTTTGACAGTACCAAAGTGAAATGATTTGCTCTTTATCATACTAACCTATCTCACGAAGTTTCGTTAAGTTTTATGTGATTGAAGTTTTCATGTTTTGGGTGAGATGTCGATATGAGGAGAATAAGGAGTGACAAGACCCTAAGCTTGGGGATGCCCAAGGCAACCCAAGTTAATATCCAATGAGGATCCAAGAAATGAAGCTTGGGGATGCCCCGGATGGCATCCCCTCTTTCGTCTCCAACATTATTGGTAACTTCACTTGGAGCTACATTTTTATTCATCACATGATATGTGTTTTTCTTGGAGGATCATTTCCTTTTATTAGGATTTGCTTGCTGTTAATTAGAATAATGTTTTTCATATTTTATTTCAATAAAAGTGGCAATGATAGCCTTTACCATGCTTATCTTCCAAGTATGTGAGTTGCTGTTTCAAAACAGAAAGTTTATCAATGTTGCGAAAATTCCCGAGAAAATACAGACTGAGATAAAGTGTTGAAACTTTTTGCGCAATAAGGTCTGATAAATTTTCTACAGTGTGGTAAATTTTGATAATTTTTGGAGTTAAAGAAGTATTGATACTCTTGCATTCTTTACAGATTGCACTGTTTTGGCAGACTGCTCTTATGTTTGCATTGTTTGCATATGTTTGCTTGTTTAATGATTTTATTTGAGGATAGGAGTATTAAATATGCACATGCATTTAGAATGCAATGTTGAATAATAATTTTGGTGATTTTCTACAGTAGAGAATGATAAGGTTTTGCATTGATTTATACTAACTTATCTCACGAGTTCTTGTTGAGTTTTGTGTGGTTGAAGTTTTTAATATTTAGGGAAACTGTGATATAAAAGGATGAAGAAGACATAAGAGCTCAAGCTTGGGGATGCCCAAGGCACCCCGAGATAATATTTCAAGAAGTCTCAAGCATCTAAGCTTGGGGATGCCCTGGTTGGCATTTCACCTTTCTTCATCAACAATTATCGGTTAGTATCGGTTGAGCCTAAGTGTTTCCTTCTTCACATGAGTTGTGCTATTCTTGGAATGTCATTTTGTCTTGTTTTTCTTGCTGTTTTAATAAAATACTTAGATCTAAAACTTTTAAATAAGAGAGAGTCCTCAAATAGCTACCTATTTACTTAACTACTCGCTTGATCTTGACTTATATCTTTTTGGAGTAGCTTGTCATTTACTTTTGTGCTTCACCTATATTCTATGAGTAAATTGTTGAATGAATTGAATATCATGAAGTTGAAATTATATCATGCTTAGAGGTAGCTCCACGTTGGGTTTAGAAACTGAAATCTTTTGAAGCTTGACAATCACAATATTGGCCATACGAGCAATTCCTGAATAATTAGTGTAAGGAAGAGAACTTTCACATGCCAATACACTATCCTAGAAATCTTGCGTGATTGTGAGCCTCCATATAAATATTATATGCCAAATTTGTTGACTTTGGACAAGGAAGACAATATAATGGTTTATGTGTGCTCATATTCACATAGAAGTTATATTGTCATAGATCCTTCAACATGTGGTGCATGCCCCCCATACTTGCTAGCCAAAAATTCCGCACCAAGTAGAGATACTACTTGTGCATCCAAAAACCCTTAAACTCAAATCCAATTTTCAAGACTCCACCATACCTACCTAAGGATTGAGCAAGATCCTTCAAGTAAGTTGTCATCGGTGTAATAAGGCAATAAAAATTGCTTCTAAAAGTGTTAGATCATTTAGTGTAAGAGAAAATTGAGCATTGTACGAACTTGTGATGGCAAAGAATAAAAGCGACAGACTGGATAATAAAGGTTGCTATCATAAGGGGCAATATAACATGACGTTATTTTGCACTAATGGGTTGAGGATACAAACAAATAAGCGCATGGAAACCTCTGCTTCCCTCTGCGAAGAGCCTATATTTTACTTTTATCTATTTACTTTCATGTAAGAGTCAAAGTTTTTCTCTATATTTATTTTATTTTTATCTTTTGGCAAGCATCATGTGGTGAGGAAAGATCTAGGCACATATATCCAGTTGGATATGGGTAGCATGAGTTATTATTGTTGACATCACCCTTGAGGTGAATACGTTGGCAGGCAAAATTATAAGCCCCTATCTTGCTCATGTGTATGCTATGTGTCCGGTTGAAACATTTTGCTCATGTGTATGCTATGAGTGTTAGCAATCATGGAAGACTATATGATGGTTGAGTATGTCGAGCTCTTACTTAGACTCTATTCAATAAGTTGAATTGCAATTGCTTGGTGACTGAGAACATAGATTGTTGAGTTTTAAGAGAATTCATTGTTTGAACCTTAATCTGTGAATTGATTTCTACTCTAACATGAGAAGTTTTATAAGAAATTATTGTTGTTATGATGCTAGGAAAAGTGACTGAAATTGTCATTGATCAAACCTGTGCACTTTGCTAGCATTCACACTTCATAAATTATTTCTTTTAGCATTTACGATGCTGATATGTCTCCAACGTATCTATAATTTATGAAGTATTCATGCTGTTATATTATCATTCTTGGATGTTTTACAATCATTTTCTGGGACTAACCTATTGAACCAGTGCCCTGCGTGAGTTGCTGTCTTTTGCTTGTTTTTTACATCGCAGGAAATCAATATTAAATGGAGTCCAAACACCGCGACACTTTTTGTGGATTTTTTTATGGACCAGAAGACATCCATTGGGCCAGAGCAGCACCTTGGGAGGTTCCCCGATGAGGGCACAACCAACCATGGTGCGCCTGGGGGCCCAAGCGCGCCCAGGTGGGTTGTGCCCACCTCGGTGGCCTCCCGCACCCCCTCTTCGCCCTATAAATTTCCAAATATTCCAAAAACCCTTGGGGTAACCCTAGATCAGAAGTTCCGCCACCGCAAGCCTCTGTAGCCACGAGAAACCAATCTAGACCCCGTTCCGGCACCCTGCCAGAGGGGGGAATCATCACCGATGGCCGTCTTCATCATCCCAGCGGCCACCACGATGAGGAGGGAGTAGTCCACCCTCGAGGCTGATGGTTTGTACTAGTAGCTATGTGTTTAATCTATCTCTCTCTATATCTCTCTCTCTCTATCTTTCTCTTTCTCTCGTGCTATTGAGATGTCACGATCTTGATGTATCATGGGCTTTGTTAATATTGTCAGATCATATGGTGTTTTCCCCTCACTATATTGTTGTGATGAATTGAATTTTTCCCTTTGAGATTTCGTTGTTATCGTATTGAATACTTTTATGGATGTGAGAGCACTTGATATATGTCTTGCATATGAATAATCATGGTGAAAATGGGGTATCGTATTGATTCACTTGATATGTGTTTTGGCACTAACCTCGCGGATTCCCGTGGTGACATTGGGGTAATCTATGCATAGGGGTTGATGCATGTTCTCGTCTTTTGTTTCTCCGGTAGAAATCTTGGGGCATTCTTTGAGGTTCTTTGTGTTGGATTGAGTATTATGAATCTGAAATTATTTGGTGTTATCAATCAGAAAGAATAGCTTCGAGGTGGTTTCGTACCCTACAAACAATTTCTTCTTATGTTCTCCGCTAAATAGGAACTTTGGAGTGATTCTTCATCGCACGTTGAGGGACGGTTATATGATCCAATTATATTAGCATTGTTGGGAGATTGCACTACTGAAAGTATGGACCCTAGGCCTCATTTTCAAGCATTGCAATACCGTTTGTGCTCCATTTTATCAATTGCTACCTTGATGTTTTTTACTTTCCTTATTACAAAAATCAATATCTACCATCCATATTACACTAGTATCACCATCTCTTCTCCGAACTAGTGCACCTATACAAATTACCATTGTATTTGGTGTGTTGGTGACACTAGAGACTTTTTATTATTTGGTTGCAGGGTTGTTTGAGAGAGACCATCTTCATCCTACGCCTCGCATGAATTGATAAACCTTAGGTCATTCACTTGAGGAAAAATTGCCACTGTCCTACAAAAGTCTGCGCTTGGAGGCCCAACACGAGTCTACAAGAATAAGTTGCGTAGTAGACATCATGGGTGTCCACTACGTGATGCGTGGTGAACTACCTCCCATTGTTGTCGTCAGCCGCTGGGAGCGCCATTGGAGCCGCTGGATATCATCTCTGTATGTGTCATCGTGGGTGTGCTTATTATGTCGTGTGGCATAAGAGATTAAGGTAAATGGCCGCGAGAATAAATGGAGGTCGGGCGGCCTGGATTCTCGACACATCTGCATGGAAGTTTTTACAGAGGGTAACTGCATTGTGGCGCCGCGCCCATCGTGTCCACATGATAATGGCATCACAAATGTACATGATCGTGTGCCGGCCCCAAACAATGGCAGAGTGCGCGGAGGGACGCGAGAGTAGAGCATGCACATGGGACGCGAGCAGAGCGTGCTGCGGCCACCTCAACCACGAGCAACCACACGCATAGAGCAGTTGAACACTTAGGGAATGGTCAGGTACAAGCCGTCTGCAGTTGTGAGCCAACGCCATGATGTGAAACTACGTCAAGTTCCACTTCACATGGTGGTCGAATGATTATTCACGACGCTGTGAAGAGAGCGATCGTGTGCTACTAGCTCCGTCTTGGTTTACTAGTCCCCTTTATATTATGTGCCAAATTTTGACCTTAAATATTACTAAAAAATGTTAATGCATGTTATAAAAAATAATATAATTGGAAACTATGTTCAAATACGAATCCAACGATATAATCTTTGGTGACATGCATTCATATTTTATGAGTTAAATCTCTAGTCAAAATTTGGCACAAAAATACAAAGTGGGCTTATAAACCAGGACGGAGGTACTAGGTAATTAAATCGCAAACGTTTTCTTTATTAACCATATGTGTATGTGTTGTTTCGTCCTCCTCTCATACGTATTGTCACCCCGCTGCTGCAGACGGCTTCAAGCGCAAGCTCGAGCATCGCGTAGGCGTTCTTTTGGCCAAATGGTGACTCGAAGTGGTGCCAATGAATTGTCGGTGAGCCTATTCCTGCGAAACCACACAGGTTCCCATGCATAACCGTGCAAGCATCATGCCCGACTCAGCGAAATCCCCAAAATCCCAATGCTTACTGGCTTGCTATATAAACCCTCACGGCCGGCAAGTCCCGCATTGCATTTTCCCCTCCCTTTTGTAGCTTTTCTTGTCTCCTTCTCCCACAATGGCCAATGGAACCAGTCCGTCGTCGTCGCTCAGCCACTCTGCCGCTATCAAAGGACGGCTCTAGTTGGGAGGCTACACCAGGGCGGCGGCACAGTCCCTGATGTAGTGTAGTGTGTGTGGCATCCCTGTTGGGTGCGCACAACACCCATCACACGCTCCGCCGCCGCTTCCCATCGGCAAATGTTACCGGCCGCCCTTGCCGCCACCCCACTGTCTGCCGTCGTGGCCGCCACACCACCGTCGAAAGCCAAGGCCATCGCCCACTCCACCACCACGCCTCAAATGTGGGACGTGGTCCTCGTGGCCGCCACCCCACTGTCGGCCACCGTGGCCATCACTCGCCCCAGCACCACGGCCCAAAGGCGGGAGGTGACCGTTGTGGCCGCCACCCCACCGTCAAATGTCGGGCTGATCAAACGCTCTGTCGCCACCGCCCCAACGCTCTACATCGAGTTCCTGCAGGATGAGGAGGAGTGCCTGGTCGAGCACGCAAAGAGGCTTACCGCCGCCGTGGCCGTAGTACATGCCGCCGTAGAGGCGCGGAATGAGGAGATTTATAAGGAGTCCCACCGCTTCGGGATGGGTCATCTGGGGCAGTAGAGGGCATTCGAGGTGAGCGTCGCAAAAGGCGCAAGAGTGGAAGGCACCGGATTCTAGTTGTCCAGCTTGTCGGTAGGCTCCTCCTCTTGCTCTGCCTCTTACTTAGCGTGCTCGGCATAGGACAGGCTGCTATATGTATTATAAAGCCCCTCCGTAGTAGTAGTACTTAGGGGATATTTTGTTTAGTTCATCTGACTATAGATATGGTTGAACTGTACTACGTACTTAAAATTAGCTAGTATATATAATTGAACTAGCTATTTTGGTATGTGGTTGGCAACAATTGGGAAAAGTTTGGTTGGTTCAGCTGTCGAGTTGAACTGTTTGTATAAAGAACAACTGCATAATATATGAATGAAATCTATGCTTACCGAATTTCAGTTGCAAAATTTGACAAATGGCAGTGTTACAAGGTTGACAAAGGGCAAGGTTACTAGATCGACAAATGCCAATCTGTCTAGTTTGACAAATGGTAATATACCCAATATGATAGATGCAAATCTTACCAAATTGTATGTACATGGTTGCACACGAGTCATCAGAAAAATTTGTTTGTGTTGAATGGATGTACAAATCATGCGCGCCAGATTTTCTGTTGGCTTAATGGCGAGGGAACCATAGCACTCGCTTTGCATAACATATTCAATCTGAACTGTTTGCGATGAAGAGATGATCAAATCTAGAGCGAAATTTTTTCCCTTGGCTTACTTGAAAGGACCATAGCTCTCGCGTTGCATATGGGTGTTCTATCTAAAACATTTATGATGAAGAGATGCACAAATCCTGCATGGCACATTTTCCCTTGGCTTACTGGGGAAGCTCTCGGTTTTCATACGGGTGTTCTATCTAAAACGTTTGCGATGAGTGTTTTAAATTTAAAACCATTGATGTTTTGTTTAAAAAATCATTTCATAAGTCTGTACATTTAGAGAAGAAATGCAAGTTCATTCAAACCATAGGTTTCATTCGGTCATATTGTGACTTTATATACGTACGACTGAGATACAATATTAAATCCAAAAAAACTAGTGCAGAGGCGGCCTGCCACGCCGGCATTGTTGATGTCGTCCTCAGGGATGCCATTGTTGAAGTCTTCAATCCATGGCACTTTCATTATCGTCCTATGGGATGCCATTGTTGAAGTTTTCAAGCTTGCACAAAATGTTCTTCACTTGGAAATCAAAGACCCTATCGTCGCACGATCAACGGGTGGGGCGCGGGAGGACAGCAACTACGACGCTGCGAGGTGGTGGTCGACGGCGGTGTCCCAAGACACTGAGGGGGGCACGTGCACAGGCACGAGCACGGCGGTTGCAGCCAAACGCACGGGGTCAGCGCCACAGTGGGTACAGGGGTGCACACAGGCACGAGCGGGGGCCCTGGGGCTGGCATGTACATGAGCTCGCACGGGTCCGTGGGGACCTCGCTAACGCCCGCGGTTTCTAGTGCTGCAATAGTGCTCGACGACTAGCCCTTCAATGCTAGGGGGATGGTCGCTAGCGCGGGCGCAGGGATGGGAGCTAGGACGAGTGTGGGAGCAGCATCCACCGCGGCCAACTCATTCATGGCCATGTCCATGACGCTACATTCCTCCTTATTTTCTATCTTTTGTGGCTCGGAGTCGACTTCACCAAACTGGAAGACTAGTGCCAGATGATCCTTCTGCGCCATGGCGTTTGTGAAGGTCTGAGGGAGGGGAATCAGAGGCGAAGAGTAAGGCCGCCCATATTAAACAGCTGCTTTGGCACCATTAATGTAGAGGTTGGGAGTAAGGAGGGCAGCCATGGAAGTCAAAGGGCCCACTTCCCAATGAGCCTCGAAACGTACAACTCGCACACTTCTCGGGGAGCCTGCACATTGGAGGACTGCTTGCACGCCTCCCGGTCAGCCTGCACAGCGGACTACGCTTGCACGCCTCTTGTCTACTCAAGCAGTTTTCCGCACAGCACCTCCCAACCATTAAAAGTGTGACGTGTGGCATCACATGAATGGTTAGCAGAACACCCACGATTTAAATTATACAAATATTTGAAGTGATAATGTGGCAACTATTTGTTTCAAAATGCCTTTGTTGGCTATTAATTTGTGTGCCTTCTCTCAAATTGTACACGAAGAATACCACAACATGTTGGTGCCATTCCATGATAGCATCTGAAGTTTCATGAATTTCAGACGCGAATTGGATTTACTTGAATTTTAAAACCAAGTATCTCAATGTTTGCGGCCGAGCCATGATGCCGAGGTGTTTGAAGTACATTACCGTTTCCTACATGGGACCTAAGCATGCATGCAAGGTCACACATATGATTTTTTTAACCCAATTTGCTACACTGGAGCATGTGCCTGTAGTTCAAATTTGAATTATACACATAAAATGCCTAGAGAACTCGGTTAATGTATAAAAAGTCCAAATGACCCTGAATAATTCCATATTTTAACATAACACTCTAGTTGGTCTATGTTGTATCTAAAAAAAATCAAGGCCAGCAGAGGCAATGAATGTCGTTTCGTCCAGAAAGGTGACACATGTTCCCTACCGGAAGCACGAGGCTTCTTGTGAGAAGCTCTGGTTTCTGAGGAGCGTATACCAAAACCTGCCAAAAATGGGACATTTTTTACCACATTATGTTGGTGCCATTCCATGATAGCATGCCAAGTTTCATGAATTTCAGACGAGCTTTGGATTCACTAGAATTTAAAAACCAAGTATCTCACCATTGACTGGCAAGCAATGGTACCGAGGTGTTTGCAATTCATTCCCATTTCTTGCATGGGACCTAAGCATGCACCCCAAGGACACACATTTGATTTTTCAACCCACTTTTCTGCACTAGAGCATGTGCCTATATTTCAATTTTGAATTATGCACATAAAATGCCTAGAAAACTTAGTTAATGTATAAAAATGTCCAAACGAACCCAGAAAATTCCAAATTTTAATGCGACACTCCTGTTGGTCTGTGTTACCACTAGACAAAAATTTGAAAGGAAGAAGAGGCAACGAATATAGTTTCGACCACAAAGGTGACACGTTCCCTACCGGAACCATGAGGCTTCTTGTGAAAAGCTTTGGCTTGTGAGAAGTTTCGACCAAGACCTGCCCCAAATGGGACAATTTTTTTACCATAGCATGTTACTGCCATTCCATGATAGTATGCCAAGTTTTGAATTTCACACGAGTTTTCGATTTACTAGAATTTCAAAACCAAATATCTCAACATTTGCCAGTGGGCCACGGTGCCGAGGTGTTTGAAATTCATTCCCATTTCTTGCATGCGACATAAGCATCCACCCATGGACACATATATGATTTTACAACCCATTTTGGTGCACCAGAGCATGTGCATGTATTTTAATTTTGAATTATGCACCTTAAGTGGCTAGAAAACACAGTTAATGTATAAAAATGTCCAAACGAACCCTGAATAATTCCAAATTTTTAGACAACACTCATATAGTTGCATGTTCAATGCAGATAAAAGTTCTAGCAATTCAAACAACCTCCTTTGCCACTGTGACCCCATTATGTATTTCAAATCAAGACGAATAATCAAGTAGATGATACACAGTTTATTATCACCAACCGTGTGAGATGTAGAAAAAAATATCTTGGAGCACCATCGGAGTAGTATATGGCTTACACGATAAGGTTCATCGGCTACAGTCCATAGCCGGCGGTCAAGCACAGTAGCTCGCTCCCCAAATATCATTTCACTTTTCAACCATCGTTGGTCAAAGATGGGCACGTGGACTCGCGTCGTGAGGGAAAGTTCGACGGCCCACTCCGGCAAGAGAGTGGTCGCAACCTCCATGAGCATGCCAACAACCTGCTTGAGCACACTCTCAATCTGCGACCGGGCAGCCAAGGCAGCCCAAACGGCCGCTGTTGCTGCTCAGGTGGCGGTAGCAACATCTGTAACATGGATAGCAACTAGGGAGAGCGGCACCATAGTTGTTCGCTCCGCAGTGGACACCTTCCCCCTGATGGAGGTTGCCCACGACCATGTCGAGGCTTCCCACGCCCAGCTCCTGGCGGTCATGGCAGAAACCACACGAAGCTTCTTCGACAACGGCCGGCAACCCACGACCGAAGAGTTGGCAATCGCCTAGAGCGCTCAAGCAACCATCCGTTAGTTCATGGCATAACTTGCCATGATGGAGCCCCTCCAAGCCCGGACCACGTCCGCCCACACCTAGCTTGTGGCGGCATTTTCCAAATAGATGGATGCCTTGGATGGCGAGATGCTTGCCGAGTATGGTGCGATGGATGCCATGGACCCCTTCCCTAGGAGATCGTCGGGCGTGAGCTAGACATGGGGGAGGTGACGAAGATCGACGAGCGCCAGCTGGATTAGTACTCTTTGCTCAGAGCGTCGGTCTTTAATTTGTTAGAGTAATGTTTAGGTCAGCTAACTCTATTTAATTGCTGAACTTGCTCGATTAAGAAGTGCGGGTGTGCTGTAGGCTCTTTTGCGTACCCAAATTATGCATTGACGTGGATGACCACTATAACCAGAGAAATTCAAACCAAATTTTGCACGTTCAAACTCATCACACATGGGGTAAGCTATATGAATCGTTTGTGATGTTCACATATCATACATAGTCCTAAATAAGGGACCATGTCTAATGACACATTGCACGCCAGCTTTTCGGTGCACTGAGCCAAAATTTTCGACTTTCGCGGAAATATCTACCTCCCCTGCCCCCTCCCCCCGACCAAAAGCCACATTTCCCCTATTTCTACCTTCCTTTTCAAGTTCACCCCTTCACTACTTCCTTGCAGCGCCTCCTCCTCACCGTCGACCCTCCTTCATGGTGCTCGGCATCATCTATCTAGGCAGCTAATCCACACCGACCCCCATCCTCCTTGTCCTTCTACACCCCACATGCTCCAACCGCCGACGCGACACCTTCCTCCGAAATCACCGAGTCATCCTCCAAATAAGCACTGCCCTAAGCCATGGTGCATGCAGTGTAGCCAGGAGCTCAAGTATTATTTGGCAGCTGAGAAGCAAATCATGGCCGCACATGCAGATGAGGTCATGATGGCTTCCATTCGTGTGGACCCCCAGATCTTGGAGGAACACCTCACCGTCGAGTACCCCATCGACGCCTCGCACACTAATGCCGCCATGCGGATGGCTGCTTTAAACAATAGTTCATAGCCTTCTCTTGAGGCCACCGTGGGTGCCTTCCACGAAGACTACGCGGTGTTTTCTCAGTGTGCCCTTGCTTATCTCAACTCGAGATCCGGTAGGTTGGTGCCCGGAGCGGCTCAGGCAACTCACCACTACGAAGAAGGCACCCACAATGTAGAGGCCTCACCCTCTTCCAAGTTCAAGGGGCCAATCATCACCGATATCTCCGACGATGAGGAGTAGCTTGTCTTATTAGCTCACTATAAGGACTAAGTTCAGTTAGCTAGCTACACTAGTTAAGCATGTTCGGTTTACCTATTGCATGTGCTACTCCTGCCTTTCCTTAACAAATTCTAGTGAATTGTCCTATATACTTTTACCATGCAATATGATCCTCTAGTATATATGTTCTATATGTCGTGCACTGTGGTGCTCACTTGTTAACTATTTGGTTAATTTGTTGTCATGTTGAGTTGATTATTCGGTTTAAGTCTGCAATGTGATGTTCAATTATTGTGGGTGCAATTTTGTATTGTCTTCCATGTGAGAAATAAATCGAATTTGGTTGTACAAAATACATGAGAAACAAATAAAATTGCTATATTTCCAAGTTATCACGCATTCTAGGTTTGGTTAACTGTCTGATCTTCTAGTATGTTATATATGGTGCAATGTGGTGTTTAGTTAACATTTGGTTCATCTGTTGTGGTCGACATTCTGGGAATGAGGGTACAGTGACTTGGCTGCCTGCGGCCCACGGCGTGGCTCCATCGACGGCCTGGTACGACTCATCCTCAGCACCTTCAAGATCAGACCCTCGCGAGGTGGACGACGCCAAGACCTCCGGAGGGAGTGGCTTCCCCAGGCTGGCTCCCGAGGAGCAGAGATTTCTATGCAGGCGCCCACCTCATGAGGTTGAGGTGACTGTCGGTGCTCTGGGAACGGGGGTCCCCAGACTTGCCTGCCTGCGGCCTGCGGCGTGGCTCAAAGGGGGGCTCAGCACGGCCCATCTTCATCAACACAGACCCAAGACCCTCGCGAGGGGCCAAGCCTCGCAGGGCGGACGACACGGAGCTTCCTCAGGAGCGGCCTCATCAGGCTGGCTCACGAGGAGGCGGAGAGATCAAGGCGGAGTACCTCACGAGGTGCCCATGACGCAAGCCATGACGACCAAGGGCGCCAGGCGGGTGCCAGCCTGCGTAGTGTCCTCCTTTCCTCTTTGGTGCAAAGGGGGAAAGCGCAGCCGCAGAGTACCGAGGCATCAGACAAAGGTTGCCATTTCGGTGCAACGAGACCAAGACCAGGAAGACTGCAAGACGGAGGTCATCGTGGAGCCCAGGACGGCGTCACCACCAGAGCTTTATGCAGGCAAAGACTACTTTTGTCAGGGTAGCGAGTACTAGCTGTCCCCCTTCAAATTAGTCCGCCATTGTTGGCTCCCTTCCCGCTCGATATTTGGGAAGAGGACCAGGGCCTCTATAAATAGGACTAGCCCTCCCCCCAGGAAAAGGGGTTCGGAGGGGTTCGATCAGAGAAATAGAGAGAGAGATAGAGAAGGGTGACTGAACTCGTCCCAGCAGTTCATCACCCCAGCCAAGAACAGACCCTCGCGAGGCTGTTCTTCCTTGTATCATTCATCATCATCAGCCCAAGAGGCAATCCACCACACCACACACTTGAGTAGGGTATTACACCACAACGGTGGCCCGAACCAGTATAAACCCTGTGTCTCTTGTGTTGTTCTTTCCATAGCTTAGATCTTAGTGAGGCGGAGGGGTGCAAGTAGGTAGGAAGCGAAATCTCCGCGCGCACCCCAGTGTTCGAACCTCAAGGGTCTGCCGGAACCTGAAATCCGATATTTGGCGCGCTAGGTAGGGGTGCGCCGGAATTCACCTTCTACCGCTTCATGCCCCGTCCCGTCGTCATCATCATGTCCGGCGACCAGGCGGGCAACCCGGATCCATGGGCGGCGTGGCCCGCCCGCATAGAACCGCTCGCCTCAGGCGACCCCGTGCCCCAGGCAGCTCACGGTCCGCAGGGCACTGCGGGCCGCGGGCGACGTGGACAGGCTTCGATGGCTCCCACACCACGGCAGACGCGGTCGGCAGCAAGGGCCTCCAATCACGCCGCGACCACAACACCGTACACCCGCCGGGAGCAGGCGAACTCGAGGGCCGCGCTCACGGTGGCCCGAGAGCTACTGCAGTGCAGACTGCTGGAGGGCGGCCGCGACGTGCTGCTGGAGCGGGTGGCAGAGCTCCTGGGCTTCGCTGCCTCGGGGGCTCACCCCTTCTGCACCCAGCTCCCATCTCAAGCCCAGGGCGGCCCGCGCGGGGGTTCCGCGCGCGCCCGCGGGCTCCAAGGCTACCCCAGCACCAACGAAGCTGTCAGCACCGGACCGGTGGCGGTGCTGCCCCCGCTCCCGGTCCGCGAAGAAGAAGGACTCGACACGACCCGCGGCCCTAGTGGACAGCCGTGCTGCCACCTCACGGTGGGCGCGTCAGGCAGGACCGCGTGGCACGCGGGGCACTACGGCGTGGCCTTCGGGATGGCGGCGCCAGAGGAATACGTGCCCCTCATGATGGACCAAGGACACCCTCACGAGAGCGAACAAGGCTTGCTCCTCAGCCCAAGCTGGGGGGATGAGGCACCAGAAGCTGAGCCTTTCCGGGAGCCCCGAGACGGTCCCACCGGCCACGCTGGAGGCAACAATTATCGGGTACCGCTAATTCTTCAGGAGCAGGCATACGCTAACCATGGATCGTAGGAGATGCAGGTCGCCATAGCGAGCAGCTGCCCCACTCCCGTAGTCTCCTACCCCTCGGGAGGAGGGCACAGGGGGCTGCAGGAGAGGGGCCGGGATCCGACATCACCACCGCGGCGTTCGGAGCAAGGTGTTCTCAGGAGGTAGGCCCTCCGCCGGGGAGGTGCCTCAGGGTCTGCCCCCGGTGGAGGACCCGTGGTCGTCGGGGGAACCGCTGGCGACCGCTCGACCCCGTCGGCGGTGTCCTGGTTTCCGGTTGTCGTTGATGGAACTAGAGTGTGGCGCAAGGCGGGGCCCTCATCTGGCAATATGAAGCAAGGCCAGTACCTGTGAAGAAGGCCGAGTCCCTGTGAAGCTCACCGCCCCGTGACACTCTCACGTAATAATGAGTGGGGTTGTACACGCCCCGGAGTCTCAGGGGTTCCGTCCTCAGGCCCTGGGGCTCCCTCCCATGCCCAGTGGCAGCACTTAGCTCTGCGCTGGTGAGAAGACGTCCAAGACTAGACTAGGTGCCGGACGCGGCCTTTTGTTTGCTTTCGTTGCTTTTCCCTTTGGTTGTCTCTTTCCCCCGCTGGATTCAAGTTGGATTCGAATTTGAGATTTGCGTGTGTTCGGGGAAGGGGTTCTTAGTCTCCTTCGAGCAATTTCTCGTGTTTTGGTTACCACTTCGCCTCAGTTGCCTCCCCTCGCGAGCCCCTCGTGAGTTGGGTCAGGCCTAGCTTGCGCGCAGCCCAGACTGCCGCCGACGTGTCCTCTCAGGAGGGTGTTTTACTGCAGATCCTACAAACCCAATCAGGGAACACTCGAGACACCACAACCTCCCACAGGCTGCCTCAGGGCCAGCAAGGGACAAAGGTAAACTAGCCGACCAGCGTGTCGCTTAGGCCAACCACTTGACGCGGGCGCATGGGCAATGTAGCGTCTACTAATACGATGAACGCAAGTTTTACATAAGGGGCTCACCCTCCAAAATGCTCTCACTACCATCAGGCCAAAACCTGAGTTCTATTCATGCAGGGTAAGGAAGTAGGAACAATGCACAATCAGTCGGATAAATCCCCCAATGCGTTCCCAGGAGCACCACCCGAGCCGTTGCTAGCGTCGCTAAACTCGCCATCGCTGTCCGCTTCGCCGCCAGCGGCGTCAAGGCCGTTCAACACGCCGCCCTCGTCGGCCCCCACGATCACGTCGTCATGGTCTGAAGCGAAGGCCCTGATAAGAGCATCCACATTGTCTTCCACCCAGTGTGCCAGATCGCCTCGGACGGCCTGGGGGACTAGGGCGATGGCGGCGTCAAAATCAAAGTGGGGATCCATGTTCCGGAGGTGGCTGAAGACGCGAGAAAAGGTGCGCCCGAGCAGGGCGCGGCTCCTCTCCTCCACCAACCTGTCAGCCCTGACCGATCGTGCCTCCAGTTGCGTCACCACATCAGTGAAGAACTGATGATTGCCAGCATAGTTGACTGCATGCGGCTCGCCAACAGCCGCCTCGCAGATGTTGCCCAAGGCTGTGTTGGCCCTCTCCCGGAGCGTGGTGAGCATGGGGCCATGCTCATGCTCCAAGATCCGCCACTTGTGTATCTCGTCCGTGTTCTGGCCCGCGATGACCTCGGCCTCCTCCACCCGCTGGCGTAGAAGGAGCACCTCGGCCTGGGAGGCGGTTAACTCACCTTGCGCCACCTCAAGAGCGGCCCAGAAAGCGTCGGCCCGCCGCGTCGCCTCCTCTAGCTTGGCCCTCAAGGTAGCAGTCCTGCCTTCAGCTTCGGCCCGGATCAACCCCAGCTTCTCTTCGAACTCGTGCTCGAGGTTCAAATGCGCCATCGCCACTTGACGTCCGACCTCCTCCAGGACGCGGGCTTCCTGTGCAGCGACATCATCCTCTGCCTGCATCACCAAGCGCTCCCTCATCTCCAGACGCTCGTACTCACGAGTACGTTCGGCGGCTTCCAGCGTCAGCGCCTCCTCACGCTTTTGGAGCTCTGCTGAGTCGCCGGAGGCCACCTTCATCGACGCGAGGGTTGCCTCGCGCAGCTCCAACTGCTCCTCCAGTGAGTGGCACCAGGCCAGGAGCTCCCGAGACCGCTCCTCCGCCGCCGTTCGCCGCCGGTCAGCCTCCCGAGCCTCCTCAGCGGCCCAAGATCGGGCCTCCCGAGAGGCCACCAGCGACGCCTTGGCCTCTGCGTCGTCGAGATCACGCTGACGGCGCGCAAGGGCGATGGCGCCCTCCAGCTCGTGCCTCTCTGCAGCCAGGCACAGGCCCTCGGCCTCAAGGCGCGCGTCTTCATCGGCAAGCTCCTCTCCAAGCAGGCTTACCGCGTCAGCCGCCCTTCGAAGGTATCCTTGGCGGAGAGCGCGACGCTCCCGAGCACGCTCGAGCATGTCTTCCACACCATCATCTGCCCCAAGCATGCGCCGGGGGCCACGAGTCAGCACTCCCCCTCCGGGCTGGGGGCTGGGGGCTGGCACCCTCGTGACGGTCGGGCACGCCGCGTCAGAAGCCTGGCTTGGGGCCAGCCCATCCCCAGGTGAAGAGCGCAGGAAGCGCCTCAGCCAATCACAGTCCACGACCAGGCGAGAAGACCACGACAGGCTGGCTATGCCACGAGAAGGCCCGCGAAGGATCGCGAGGTGCGCAGGGCCACGATAAGCCTCAGGACGGTTCGCCTCGTCGATCGTCCTCACCACAAGGGCTCCACTGCTTGGAGCGCTTGAGGACGGTGAAGGGGGCGAAGCCAAGGGGGACGGCTCCTCAGCCGTCTCCGCAAGCTCAGTTGGAAGGGGCCTACGGAACAAGGGTCAGTAAGAGCAACAGAAGGATCAGGAGCTGGGAAAGGAGAAGGCTTACTCATCAGTGGCGAAGTACTTCCTACGCT